>NW_010327302.1:0-6630 GCF_000700745.2 Antrostomus carolinensis | reverse complement strand
GAATAACCTATTTTTATCAATGTGATTTTTCTTTAAGCTTATACAACAATCAAATCACTGATGTTGGAGCTGAATATGTTGCAAAACTAATTGAAGAGTGTTCAAGTCTTGAATACGTTAAGTATGTTGGAGTTTTGTTTTTTCCTTTCTACAATATCCCAATTAAGGTAAAGCAACTTGAAACAGGAGGGAGAGTGGAAAAAAGGCAAAAAATATGTTTCAAATAAAATATAACTTAGGTTGCAGTTGTATATTATTTTACAGTAGTCTAGCAGTGAATGGCAGCAGGTAAAACTCTTGAATCCATAGTCTTTACTGGAATATAGTAGTAAGCAAAAGGAGAGCATGAGACCTGTTCTTTACCTAAATCCAGTCTGAGCACCTGAGTGAGGCTTATGTGGTGGATGAACCTTGCTGCCCCTTGCAATAGGTGAATTCCCTTGGATTTAGTACCAAGCTTCTTTATATCTCGTCTTTCACGGGCCATTGGAGTCAGGCTGTGCTGGTGTCATACCTCAGCTCTGGAATTCCCCAAACTCACCTGGTGAGTTGTTCCCTTTAATTCCTGGAACTTCCCCAGATAAGAGTGTCTGGCCATGCACAACATCGGTTTGACATAAAGGTAGATTATTAACCAATGGTTTAATTGTGACCATAGCAGAAACTAGAGGTAACTACAGCAATGTCAACTGCTGGTATGAATGTAGCATCTGGCAGCCAGGGACTCTTGGGTTCTAGTCCTTATTGTAACTAACCACTAACTTGCTCTGAAACCCCACACTAGCCACATCCTTCCCAGTTGCAATATTTGCAGAGTTTTGAAACCCAAGAGCACTCTGGTCCTTTCACTGCTTTGACACAGTGCTTTGTTATTTAATCTTACTTTCACAAAAAAGTCTGTTGGAAGATGGTTACTCTCAGGCTGCATAGTAACCCCAGAGATTATTTTGTGTTAGAGTTCATATTCATATACCTTGAAGTCAGTCAAACAAGCCAGTTTATGTAAATATAGTGGGTTAAAGGGTTTTTTGTTTTGATTTGTTCTTTACAGCAGTGTATATGCAATTGAGACTTATATCTTCCTTGAATTCCAGCCATTTGATGGAATGGCCCCACATAGGCCAAAAAAAGAAAGTCTTCTGTAGCATGCCAGCCAGAGACACTCACTACTGCACTGACCTAAGTCACCACCTATAGCCTATGCTCACACCAGAAAGACTTGGAATTATTGTAATCTGTGTGTATAAGCTACAGTCTTCTCTGGAGCCACAAAACCAATAAATACTCTGTTCCCTGTGGCATCATGAAACATGCTGCATGTAATTCAGGTACTCTGTAGCAACTGCTGATATTATGAACTATATTAAAAACTAGGCAGGGGGCTCTGTCTTGAGGATCAGCTCCTAAGACTCATTTCTGACATACTGAGCACCAAAACCAAGACTCTACAGTAATACTTCTGATTTGAAGGACTGACATGCAGAATATATAAAAGACAACATAAAATTGTCTTGTAATCAAAGGTCCAATGCCTGCAGTATTTTCTTTAGTTTAATCTTTGATAACTGTAACTAGTCTTCAGAGTTAATTAGCCTTAAATACTTGTATTGCTTTCTGAGCTGGTGTTTTAATAGCTGTACAGTTATAAGTGATGTACCTCATCAGTTCCTGTGTTTTATGCAGAATAGGAGCAAACAAAATAACGAGTGAAGGAGGGAAGTGCCTTGCCCAGGCCATCCAGAAAAGCAAGACAATGTTTGAAATTGGGTAAGTAAGTTCAGTGCTAAGGAGCAGAGGTCAGGGCTTGGTTTTGTAAGGCATCTTTAAATCCCTTAGGATTCCTTCTTGCATTCTTACCTTCTTTCCTTCTGCCATTCCTTCCTCCCCACAGTGGGAGGAACAAACTGGTGCAGAAGCACAGCCACATGTTCCACTCAGAAGGAAAAGGAAGCTGCTTTATTGCTCTCCAGTTCACACAATGCTTGTTTGGGCTTTGGGTTTTTTGTTTTGTTTTGTTTTTTTCCCTGTTCTGACAGAACCTTAAAGGAGAGGCAAACTAACAAGAGGGCAATATGTAAAGATAGCCACTTTCCTTATGACAGCACAGCTGTTCTAGAGATATTTGGTCATTTTTTAAAGTCTGGGTGGTTTTAGGACTATTGTCAATATACCTGGTTATTGAGTGTCATTGTTATAATTGTCAAACCTTCTACATCAAGTCCTGATAAAGCTGTGAGCTGGGAGAATAATTCCCTTCATCCTTCTCTCTAGTCTGTCCCAGACTGGAGAGTCTGCTGTTATTGGAGAGAGGTCTGAATGTACTGTAAACCTTTAATCCCTGTCCTCTTTCTCAGGAGAGACACTAGACTTGAAGGTTTGATTTTTTTTTTTTCCTTCTCACAAATCCCTGTTTCTCTTTCCACTCTGCAGGAGAAAATTTTTCACAGAATCTAATACTTAAATACATGGAATTAGAACCTCTATTTGGCTATTGTGAATATCACAATAACCCTGAAATATGAAAATCAGATTTGAACAATCAGATTTTTGGCCTTTAATTTTGTTGTTCTGCAACATTTCACAAGTATAGTCAATAGCATGCACACTTCCATTGTCATACAGCTGGGTCTGCTGCGCTGTACTGGCTGTAATTTCAGTGAAAGGCTTCAGTTTTCTCCTGTGGAGGAATAATCATACCAAAGGGATTTAGGATAGCTTGGACAGAAATGTTTAAACAGATATATTCAGCATTTACATAACAAACTGCATTGGGACTAAAGGACAAGGAAATTATAGGGAATTTACTGGAACTGTATGAATACCACAAAGCTAAATTGATTTTAAAAGACCTGCCAACTAATTACCCATCAAGCTGAGTGTGGCTCCAAGTCATCAAGTCATGATCCCTATAAAAAAAGCCTTATATCTCAGCAGAGGTGCTTTCAAGCCTCATAATATAGGGTAAATTTTAAAAAGTGGTTGGTCTGCATAGAAAAGATTTGACCAGATGCTGCTATCAAATGTTGATCAAATCTCTGCAGCTTTTACCACATTACCTTCTCTTAACCCCTTTGTGTTACCAAGGGTTGTTATGCCATTGGAAATACTATTCCTTACAAATGTGTGAAAGAGCCCAGGGTCATACAGTCCCTGTGAGATTTTGGTCTTTCTCTTGGCAGCTGGAGAGAGAGGAGGTACCACTTGGGTATAACGCTAAAGAAATTTTAACTGTTTTGCCAGACGATTCTGAAGGAGAGGGTGAGCTTGTAGAGCAGTTCACTTCAGAAAGCCACTCATTAGGGTGTGGGTCCCTGTGCAGCTGTGCAGCTGGGAGCCTTTCCCAAGGCCTTTGCTTGTACTGTATAAAGGCCAGTCTGTGCCCGACAGGTAACAGGGAAACTACAGCAGGGGTATGGGGAGGAAATACTGAACAGGAAATTACAGGATTTAGGACTTGGTGTATTTCTCACAGCAGCCCACTCTACAGGACCCCAAGACTCCTTTACCTCGTAAGGGTACAGGGCTGTGGAGGGTTTGCCCAGCGCAGCAAGGTGGTCCAAACCCAAAAGCACTCCTGTCTCCTAGAGCTGCTTCTCTGCCTTGGCCTTAGGCTACTGGTGAGTCAGCAGAGGCTGGTGGTGTGGTGTGCAGGGAGTGGAACATGCCTGGCTCAGCAAGGAGGGTACTCAACAGGTTTTTCAAAAGCCTGAAAGACACTGAAATAATTGGGGGGGTGGGAGGGGCGGGAGGGCTGGGGAGGGGAGGAGAAACAAGGAGAATGTAATGTTGAGAGGCAGTAGGGCAGCACACCTGATATCTCCTGGTTTCCTCTCTTCACCAGGATGTGGGGTAATCAGGTTGGAGACGAAGGAGCAAAGGCATTTGCAGAGGCCCTGAGGAACCACCCCAGGTTAACAAACGTGAGGTAAAACACCAGCACAGCCAGGCAGCTCGGTGTAGTGCTGGCTTTTCCATCGTGCTTTGAAGCAATGACTCTTTCCACCATTAGCTTGGAACGCCATCTGGTATTGCAGCCTTCACTGTGTAACCAGTGGGCTCCTGGTGCAAGCGAGAGGCCGGATTGAATCAAAAAGCCCAGTGCAGCCATTAAGCAAGTAAAAAATATTGTAGAGCTGGCATCCTTTCTTCTCTCTGCACCTCCTCCCCTCATGCTGCACAGAGTTACTGGCATTTGTTGAAAGCATGTGGTCAGTGGGTGCCATTTTGATCTGGGAGCATTAGCAGAAGGATATACCAGCTGTCACAGAATCAGGCTCCCAGTGATCTCAGTGTTAACAGTTTCTGTTGCAGCTTTTACCAAAATAATTTTGAGGCGATAAACTGGGTAGGGACTGGGGCATTCTTAAATTCAGGTTCATCCCATACACCAGTGGAGCTATGACACCACACATTCAGTGCTAATGAGATGTAGTTCTCACTGGAGTTCAGTGATTCATCTCAAACTAGCCTTCTGGGAGCCCTAGCATGGGTGAAGGTGGTAGCACAGCATGGGGAGAAACCAGCAGTGTAATACAGGCCATCCCCTGCCAGGCTTTCAAATGCTGGCTAGGGATTTAAAGATGCATATTGTGGCTGCTGATGAGTTTTGGAGTCCTTCTACACAGCTGGAGCACTGGGTTCGTGGTGATCCTTTTGATTTGTCTCCCAGTTCCGCTGGCCTGCACGGTGAGGGAGCAGACAAGGCTCCTTGGTTTCCCCACAAGGTGGCACATGGCACTAGTTTCTTTAGATATATGGTGTTTGGGGATCTCTGGAGAGCTTATTGCTGCCACTTCAGATCCAGGGATTTCAGAGCTGGTGCCTTGTCTTCCTTTCTGCAAGCGGATCCCCGGGCTTAAAAAATTAAAAGCTGAACAGGTGCAGTGACCTAGATATATTTAAACTTAAAAGCTATCTAAAATAGCCATCTTCCCATAATTGCAGAAACCATCTAGACACATGAGACTTGAAAGAAAACATTTTGAACCTGAATCAGAGCTGGTTTACACCTGGGATTCTCAGACAGGAACAAATATGCTGATGAATGTGCTTGCAAAAACAAGGAGGAGTAACTGCTGGCTAGGGCTAGGTTTTGTTGGCACCTGTGCAGGATGAATCTTTGCTCTGAAGTGTACTTGCACTTGGGTTCATTTCTTATCTTTCACTGGTTAATCTTGTTTCATAATTTGAATTCATAGTTAGCACCAGTGGTAACTTTATATGAAGATTAAGGGAAGATAGTCCCTACTACATCAGTTTACTTCAGCATATTTGCCATCTTTAGGCCCAGTCATGACAGACTGAGAATATCTAGTTTCAGCTGAAGCTAGGAAGGACTCATGCTGACACATAATTGTGCCATTGCTCTACTTGATTCCCCTTTCTACCTTTTTTTGATACCTTAAATTATTTTCAAGCTCTGGCCGGGCTTTTGAAGGGGGAAATGGTTTTTGAACTCTCTAAGCCTAGAGCATAAATTTAACTGGATGAATTTGCCAATGTCTATTCAAAGAATGAAGGGCAAACTAAGAAATGTTTGTGGTTTGTAATGGAAAGCATGCATTTACAAGCTCATCTCTCCATACACAACAGAAGGTGTTGTGTTTGGAAGAAGAATGAGGTATTCAGGTGTCTGAAGGACTTAAAGGACAAAGTGCCTGGTTTGTACAGGGACTTGGGATGATAACTGCATATAAAAACCTGTGTACTGCTAAGCATAACTCTTTGTCCTTGTTAAAAGCCTTGACTCTCAAAATCACTGGGTGCAACTCTGCTGTCAGTCCTGAGAGTACAACTCACTGACAGCAAACCTTATGACCTGTGTGACAGACCTGCACTCAGGCTGCAGCCTGTGAAAAGTTCTCACTTGTAAAAGTCACAATGACTTAGTGGTTTGCAAAGGATGTGAGCCTTTGAAACACCCGAATGCTGAACTGTACAACTGGGAAACCCACCATCCAGGATATTCACTAGTATTTGGCAGTAGAAAGGCCAAGTGATGCTAGCTCTTTCTTACATATTTGTATCTTTACTCCTCAGCCTTGCACTCAATGGCATCACGACAGAGGGAGGCAAATGCATTGCCGAAGCTATGCAACACAACAACTCCGTGAAAATATTCTGGTAATTGACAGTGTGGTCTACTTCTCCTCCTCTTCTTTCTCCAGAGAAAGCTGCAGCCTAATTTTATTTCCTCCAATCCTATCATCTCCTCATTCTCTCCCTCCCTCATTCCCTGTGCTTTTACTACCAGCAAGCTGTAAGTTATATCCCTTTGGAGGAATGTGGACATGAGTAATAGATCAGCAGCACGTGTCCTTTAGGACACATTCCAATGTCCCAGTGTCATGCTTCACTATGCTCCCCCCATCGTGCTTTCGCCATCTTCTCTCACTTCCGTCATATGAAGTCAAGTTCTTTGTCCTCAGTTTTTGCAGCTCTTTTGCAGTGTTGTCTGTACCTCTCTATTTTTTTCCGCTACACTCATCCACCTTTTAGACACTAAAACATAATGAGAAATTATAATTAGAACATTTCTCTGAGAAATTATAATTAGAACATTTCTCTGAGAAATAAAGAGCCAATACTTTCCAATACAATTCAGGATTTCATGTGGCAGGAACAGAATTC
>NW_010327301.1:105469-110167 GCF_000700745.2 Antrostomus carolinensis | reverse complement strand
ACCCAAACCATTCTGTGATTCTATGACATCCTTTGATATCACTACTGATTAGACGTTCTTTATGCACATCATTCAAACCACCATCCTTCTTCCAACTGCTATTAGCCAAAGGCCTTGCACTGCTAATAACACTGCTCCAGACCTAGACAGACTGCTTAAGACACAACAGGAGACATTCCAACAAGTAAACAGAACATGAATAAAAACTCCAAAAGATCACATCATTCTCAGCTACTTGGCTGAAACCATGTCTTCTTCAAGCTTTAGCAGTTAGATTTCTGCTGGCTATTTAACAAAAAAGACCCTTCACCAGGAAGCAATAGCATATACTAACCCTCTTTTATTTGGAAAGTGTAACATAATTCCCTATCTGTAGGGTCTTTATTGTTCCCAGGAGCAACAAGAGAGTAAGCTTGATCCTGCCTTGCTTCAATAAGGCAGCTATTTCAAAAGACTAAGAAACCAGCCTTCCAGTCTCCACGGTCTATTTAGATGCAACAGCAGCTGGGCAGCCAGTGGAGTCTGTGGCAGGAACGTCTCCTTCCACATCCTCAATGAGCCAGTGGAAGATGGATTGCAAAACCACACAAAAGAAAAACAAGAGTAGGGTCCTCTCAAATGAACAATTCTCTGTTTGTTTAAGTGCCCCCATCTTGGTGCCCTGACTCCTTCCCACATAGTTTTCCAGCAGAAACAATATCCTTCTGACAGGCAGAAGACCCTTACCGATTCCAGCAGTGTGCAGGCTGCTTGCTCAGCTTGCACCATGACTTCCACTCTATTATCTATACTTTCTTGTTATTTAGGGAAACATGCAACATACACAAGGCTAGGTCTGCATGGACTACAGCTCCAATTTCCTTGCATGAACTGACAACTGTTAACCTGAGGGAAAGCATACAAGGCCTGAGGGCCTTCACAGTTTAAAAAAAACTTATCTGACCACCTCAAAGTCCAGCTGCACACTTCAGACTTCTTGCGGTACAAGAGAGCACTAGATTCACATTGCCATTTGAGGAGTGTCCTTCAGAGAGGGAACATTCTCCCTCTGGTGCATGTGGGACATGGTGGGGTATGGCTCCTCCAGTTGCTGCCATCTGTGTGTTCAAGGGGTAGTTGAGGAAAGAGCATCTTGCCTGGCCCCTCTTTTAAGGCAGTGATTGTGCCTGGCTCTCAGGAGAACTGCACAGGGTCTGAGAAGGCTTGCCACCACGCACCCTTGTAAGGCCAGATGGAGGCCGGCCCTCAGCTGAGGATTAGCAGTGCTTAAAAATAGCAGCTGAGACGTGCAAACAGACTGAGTTATAACTACTAAATTCCAGTGTGAAAAGAAAGTGTCAGCTGGCAATGCTGGAGCTTCGCTGTATGAGCAAGAAAGGTGTTGGAATGTCAATCTAAGCACCATCTCCCATCATGGCATGTAGACGAAAAGTCCTGGGAGCCTGGGATGTACTACTGTAAATGGCACTACAGATTGCCATGTATAATGCTGCTGCATTACAAAATAAGAAGGTGCTCAGCGGTATCAGGGATGCACTAATAATCCTCCAAGACAGCATACATTTAAATATCATTTTGATACAGAGAAAGATGAAAACCATTAGAAAAAGCCCATGCAGCTGCACCATAGGACCATAGTAGCACCACAGCTGTGAATACAACCCAGATATTAATTGTTAATAATATTTACAGGTATATAAAAGTAGGATGCTTCTAAGGCAAATAATCAGCCTAATTTTTATCTTATACTAACATAACCCCATTGGCTTCAGAGGAATTCCACCAGGCACACATCAATGTGTTTATTATTACTTATATTATGGTGGTGTCCACAGGTCACAAACCATGAAGACATGAAAGAAGTACTCCCAACTCCTGACCTAAAGCAAGAGAGCAAACATCTGGCTCTCTGACCCTACCCTCAGGATTCAATAATCAAGAAGCCAGAAATCAAACTGGGAGCAGTACCAGAAGTTAAAAATACTTTAAAAGTAAATAATCTGTTTACTCAGTATGGATACTTATTTGGCTTCTTCTGAGGTTTTAGAAACAAGTGCACTGGGTCAATACACCATTTGAGATTTTTTGTTTGAATTTAAAATATTCTGTGATAGTAAAGTTCATGTCATTTCAAAATGAAAATAAATATTCCCCAGGACAGCAAAAATGCATCCAGAAGTTGGTATCCTGGTCTGAGTTTTGCTCTTATTAAAAATGGCTGAATGGATATTTGTAGAAAATGAGTATGAGAAAATAGGACTTCAAAAAGCAACAGCACAGGTAAATTTCTCAAGTAATCCTATTCTCTTTTCCAATCTTAGTGGCTAAGCTAATATAAAGCACTTATATTTAGGCTTCTATCTTATAACTGAATGCAAAATTTCAGTTCTGCCCTATTAAATATGGCAGCAGATACACTTTGGTATGTTATCCAGACAACTAGAGAGGAAGCAATCTCTGATTTCACAATTCGCAACATCTTCTCTGCAACAGCTTGATCCAACAGTCTTTGGTTACTTGCAATATATGGAGAAGACTTAGCCCTTGTGTGCTATCCTTTCAATGAAAACAAGGAAAGCTTCTCCACAATTAACATTTCTGTTGTCGTACTGGAGAGATAGAAATACTGTGAGGATGGCAGCTGACAAAGTACTGTCCAAGGAATAGTGGCATTTCAAGAGATGCTGGGGGTTTTTTTTGTCTACATGTCTGGGTTCTTGCATGGACAAGAAGTCTTGCAGTAAGTCCAAGAAAAGTCTTGCCTCACATGTCCTGCACAGCAACACCAAACCAGGAAACAAGGAATGGATGTTCTAAACTTTGTGATCACAGTATGCAAGAAAAAATGAGATCCATTGTGAACAGTATACCCTCAGGTGAACTGAGGTCCAAGGCTCTCCAGGCTTTTTGAGATCAAATGCAGCTTATCCCGTAGATAAGAAAGGGGAAAAAAAGACAACGCAAATAGCTATTAAGCATTCAAACATATCTGCAGCAGGAGGGAGACTATGAACTACCAGTTCATATTACCTTGGTCTGAAATCACACCAGACTGCAAGGTCAGAGGTGACCAGTAGTTTAACAGATGACCTTAAAAGGGGCTATGTATTTTAAGAAATGGCAATGGCAATCCAACAGGTGCCAACTTCACTGAGAGATTTTCCAAAGATCTCACTGACCAGTTTAAATTGCCTCGCTGGTATTTGTACATGGGAAGTATAAGCTCGTACACTAGAGTTTCAGGGCTGAGCAATACCATTCCACCTCAACTTGTCTTAAAAAGTAATCACCTTCTGATGAAGAATGAAAGAATCACCCTCTTTTTGAGACTTGTATGTAATTACATTAGACATGACTGGATATAAAGACTTGTAAATAAACCTCCTAAACAGATACTCAAAGGATCCCTGTATTGACAGAGGGTCATTCTTAAAAATGTGTCACAAAACATTTCTGAGCGTTAAGAAAATGGATGAAAGCAGTATTACAAAATCTTAAACTCCTCAGTCTTTACCCCCCAAATTCACTAAGCCTTGTCTGAGTAGGGGTCTTCTAAGTAACCCTGTATAATATTTCAGTCCTGGGAAAGATGGTGTATAAATATCATTATAATGTAACTGCTCCTTCAAATCTGGACAGCTCTCAAGAAGATATGAAGGGTAATTAGATCATCTGTGTGTCCAGCTATTCTCTTGGGAGAAACTCTAAGCAGTACAAAGCACAAGAGACCATCTCCAGCATTTTCAACTTGAAAGCACTAAATTAACATCTGATTAAAGTGCCTAATTGTTCCATTAGGAGATAATTATTGTCAAGCTGCTGAACAAGGTGTTTGTTTCCATAATTGTTATACCTGGGAAAATCTCAAATCAAATTAAGTTTCAGATTCAGAAAAAGCCCTTTGTAAACCAAATAGTAACGTAAAATTTCAGTTTGACCTACAAAAAATGAAATTAAATAAAAACCACAAGTCAGTAAATGCATGATTCTGTTGTGCCAAACTGTATGTTAGCATTAGTAAAAGCTTCTCACTTTCTGGAGTTTTAATTATGACTCAAGGGACTGGGAAAAAGAGAGGGCGAGAGAGAATGTAACCTTTAACAGCCTCACTGGTTGCTGTCCCTACCTTTACTGCTGTTGAACTAAAAATCTCTACAGGCTAAAATTCCTTACATTGTAAATAAAATAGTTTTTCCCTGGTTTTTATCAGCCCAGGTCCCACAAGGAACTGACAGCCGGTTTATGTCAATGAACAAGAGTTATTGTTTTCAGATATTCTGTGTTCCTCCCCGCCCCCCCACAAAAAATGGTGAGGAACTGAAAGCAAATGTTACTAATAACAAACAGAAGGTCCCAAGGTTGGGGGTTCTACTAAAACAGCATTTTGGGGCATAACATATGGTACAAATAGGTTTGTGGAAGATGCTATTCTACTGTACTTCTTTATTGAAGTCATTCATCCATGTCACTGATGCTAGACCTACCACCATGAATCTGAAGTGATGTGACCAGACTGTCTAAACCTCCAATCCTTCCTGGAGTCAACCATCTAGGAAGGGAAGGAGCTATGGATTTGGAGGCTGAATCTCAAGGAGAAAATAATAACACACTTTCTCTCTGCCATGATACAGTAATACAGAATAACTGGTCTGGAAGAAGATGGTGAAATTCACTTGGGCCTTATCCTGTCAGGTACTT
>NW_010327301.1:98101-105432 GCF_000700745.2 Antrostomus carolinensis | reverse complement strand
AAGAGATAGAAAGCAAATGTTAACAGCGCAAAATATCAGAAACTCTTGTACCAGGTTCTCACATCTGGGAGCAACCTCCCCTGCCTCGCTCACTGATTAGGCAACACTTGTCTTGTGAGATACCTTTGTGCCACTCTGTTTAGCTTGAGGACAAGCAAAGTAAGAGAGTTCACTGGATTTTCTGTGTGCCTCGACGTCCATCATAGTGAGACTGAGTGATGATCTTCAAGTAGATACTGAATCAATTTTACATGATATATGCAATGTAGCATATAAGCAACTGTGAAGCTTTAAGGATGTGTTCAAACCTTTTGGGAGACAATGTAAAAGAGATGTTTCAACTAGAAGCAGTTCAAATACTGAGTTTGGAAAGTATTGTGACTCTTATGGTGTGGCAGGGCTGCTTTTTCATTGACTACGCCCTGTTTCCAGCAGCCACTAACACAACACAATGAAGTAGATAGTAAGTGAGGAAGGTGACTGATCTTAGAAAAGAAGAAGGACTAGAACAGACCATAGTAGTAAACTAGTATTTTATTTATGTTTACTGAAAACTCCAAATAATATCCAAGGGAGAGATTTAAAGTTTAGCGAGGAAGGAAAAATCACTGGTTATTTCCCTTCTAAAGTATTTTAAAAATATAAGATGTTTGAGCTGGTTATGACATTTAATTGAGTCTCCCAGAAGCTTGTTCTTGGACTCTAACAGAATACTCTTGCTCTTCCCTCCACCCAGAGGAGTGGATATCTTATCTCAAGCATTACAAGCCAAATCTGAATGGGAGCCATATTCTCAGTGTAGACATACAGAATCTCATGAAGGATTGCTGAAATCTTATCAAAGTTATTACTTAGTCAATGCTACTACTTCGAAAGATGACTCAATTTATTCCTAAATTCCTATCTCAAGAGGACTAGAGATTGAATAGCTTATGAAACCTTGAGAAGTCAGAACAGAATGACAGGTGACATGATGACTAGGCAGGGAGACATCTAGATTCCTATTGATTTTCAAAGTATATAAGCTTTTGTATACCTTCAGCACCTTTACTTAAAACACCTAGAATAAATTAAGGCTTTCACCATTTTTCTACTGCATTCAGCCTATAGACTAAATTAACAAATATACAGTTTTCAAAAAAGGAAAATAAGTTACATGCTATCAAAACTTTTTAAATGCTACATAAAATGTTTTTATTCTCCTAAATAAGCATTCAGAAGATAACACATTAAAAAAGAAAGAGAAACAGCTCTAGAGAACTCTGCTCATCAGTATTAGTAGATAAAGTTATGAGTTAACTTCAAAACTGCTAGTACTATGTCACTGAAATGAAAAAATTTCTTTGTTCCTGCAGTGTTATATTTTTAGATATATCGAACAATTGTGAAAACAATTTTGCAATATCCTCTCTGTGAAAAATGTGTATCTTTGCTTCCCTATTTTTTTAAAGAGACAGCATTTAAAGGTATAATTTCAAGGGCAAGAGTTTTTAATTAAGAACAGATATACAGAACTGTTGGGACGACAAAGTTTAATATGAACAGAGAGGTTTGCATGGCTCTAATGAAGAAAATTTTATATTTGCACATTATAATAGCATAAATTTGAAGTGATAAAATTTGGTATAGAGAAAAATCCTGAAGCTCTGCCTAGGAACTCCAGCAAGCCCAACAGGAAAATAGTGCTGGCATATCAATAAAATCACTAAGTTTCATTCTGTGGATGAATAAAATACAAAAGATTAAACAGACTGTATAAACAATGTAATATATTTCTGAGTTTTAGATTTTAAAAAAACACTTTTCTATGAACAAAGTGATTTTTTTTCCTGCTGTCTCAACAGCATCTCTGTTAGCCAGCTGAACTGTCCTGTTTATTACCATATATCTGAAAGCAGCATGTTTCAATGTAAGTGGAAATGTCAGTCAGTGTGTGGCATCGTGGATCAAAGCATTGCCTCGGTACATGTACCTTCTCATCTCTTCTCATCGGGGCTTCCAATCTGAGATGGAACAGAAGGAGTGCAAAATCAGCTTCAAACAGATGTTGTAAAACGTCTGGTGGGAACAAGCTCCCCTCAGGAGCAGTCAGATTGTGTGGAACAGCATCTGTTAGCTTTCATTTGAAAGTCTCCACACTGGAGAATCAGAACACAGTGAAGGAAAAAAATAATGACAGTAATGGAAGAGATGGAGAAAAGGAAGAAAAGGACTGTGGATTTTGTGGTGTTTGTTTTTTTTTATTGAACTGACCATTTTTTCTAGTTTTGTAATATGCAACAAAAATTTATTTAAAAGAAAAGATATTACTCAGTTTGAAAAAGGACAGGTGGTTAGCGCAAGTAGAAACATGCCCCAGAAGTAGTCATAGGGTTCTATGTGTATCTCAAATTTAAAGGACTTTAATCTTTCACTATTTACGTAAAAAACAAAATGTCTTCTACTTTCATTTACCAAAAATCCTGTTTAAGTCAAGAATAAGCCAATGTCACCAAAGTAAGCATAAGTGTAACAGAAATAGTTTTTTGTAGTATGCCAGGAGGTGAGCCCACTTGCTTTAAAATTTTTTCACAGGTATATTTCCCAGCAGGTATTCAGGTATGGATTGCATCAGTTAGATTCACACACCAAGGCACAATCTGATTCTACATCAGAGATCCATATCGCATATCCATATCCCATACCACATGGGAGTGACTCCTTGTTCCTCTTAACCCTTGTATCGCTATAACAACTCATTTCCACCCCAGCTTTCCTCCTTCTTTGTTTAGAAGCTTAATTTTTTCTGTTGTGCACTTTTTTGATTGCTGATTCTTGCCACTTTGAAAGGTGCTTCCAGCTCCAAAGCAAGCATATGTGATAGCACTTTATGACACTGGAATCAACAGTTATTGCATGTCAGCTAAAACAAACAATCTGTAAGTCTGTTTTAATTTGCTACTGGACTCTCTCTGCTCACATCAATACCATTACTAATCAGGCCAAGGGAAGCATAGTGAGAGTACATGCATATTTGACTTTTTTGTCATAGAACATCATTATAATTTCATACATAAGGAAACAGATTTATACATCTCAGTCAACACAAAAGAAATGGAGCAACTGAAGTTTTAATGACATAATGAGAAAGAAATCCCCCAGACAAGAGGAGAGACAGTCTAGCCATTTCAGAGGAAAAGCCTAAGCTATATAATAAAATTCATTAAATTCCTTTCCATCTTGGCAGCTACACTCTCATAAGATAGGTGGGAGACCTAAGAAACCCAGTTCTAAACGTTCTTAATTTTGGTGGTGCATAACCCAACTTTGTGTAAACCAAACCCAAACTAATTTCCACCCATGGAAGATCTTATCCTCTTTTCCTCTTAATTTTAAAGGCCATTCATTTCAAATAATGGATTTTCCCATTCATCAATGGTCTTTGTTGAGCAGAACATGTGAAAAAGGACATATCACAGTACTGTATCTTGATTTGGTCTGTGATCATCTTCTTTCTGTTAAGGCAATAAGGTAATAATACTGCAACAAATTAAGTCATTTGAAGTATGCTTGCTGCAGGGTGCTTAGACTAGGCTGATACAATACCCTAAAGGTATTAAAAAGACAGAAGCATACCAGGGAGGGGGTTGCATAAACACAGCCGCAGCCCCTCCTTTCAATCAAGAATTCAACCCAGCAATAGCTAGACTGCTCAGCTGCAGGCATCAATGTCCTGTCATTAGTCAACTTCAGGAAATATTCAGCATTTGTTACCCAATCTGCAAAGACAGGAAGTAGAGGAAATGGAAACACTGGGGGAGGGAGAAGGTTCTGCACTTTAGTAGGTGATGGAAAACAGTGAGAACGTTACTGCTTTGTTTGTTCAATCTAGTCATCTAGGGACTTCTAGAGGAACAAAGACCTTTATCTCCTTTTGTGGGAATAAACATTGCAAAGACAGAATCTGAAGACAAGTTTTGACCGAAGGACAACATAAAGGAAACTCCAGAGCCAGGAAATGTAAGATGTGTTGCTGTCTTCTTCCAAATATTCAATGTTTTAGTCTTAGCTCCAGTTACAGGGAGGTATACAGATCTAAAGCCTATTGAAGTACGTGGAAAGACACCCATTCACTTCAGTAGGCTTTAGATCACAGTCAGAGTAACAAGACTCAACCACCACTATCATTGTAAAAGCTGTCCATAGTCTGAAGATGTTAAATGATTTTTTTTTTTCTTGAGCAAGTCCCAAAGCTTATTAGCAATATTCTAGAAGTACACCACAGACAGAAAAGGATCACAAGCAGTACCAAATGGATCAGTGCAAAAGACAAGGATAAATGCCGTACAATTGAAGCACTAGCACATGGGTGGTAACTGAATTTTGTCCAGGGAAAAATACCACAGTCTAGGAAAGAACCCCTCCCTCTCCTCCACTTCCACCTCCCACAGCCTACAGCCCAAAATACAGGCAACCTTGTAAATACATTAACTTCTTTTGAACTTCCAAGAGCTTTCCCTTGCTCAGTTACTTCTCACATCCAAGTGGATCTCCTTTCCATTGCACCTGTTTAAAGTTACATTTACTAGAGTTGTTGGTTTATAGCCCTGACTACCCTAAACCTCTGTGATCTTCCTTGTAACTCAAAAATTAGTGCAGTATGTGACAGCAGGCCTTAATGAAGTGTGAGCAGGAAGGAAGATGGTCACGCTACTCTATGAGTGGCAACCATTGCATCAAGGGAGCTTTAGTCATCTGAAGGGGAAGCTGAATTGCTTGTTGAGGGCTATCAGTTCCCGTTTTTAATTGCGTGGAGGGAAGGAGGTGGCTGTGGTAGGCCTGCTGGTGTATGTGAGAGGCAAAAGTGATCACGAAGGATCCCTGGATGTAGCTGCCCACAGATATGAAATCCCATTTCAAGAATACCAGTGGGCCTGATACACAAAGGCATCATCTGCAATTTCAACACAACTCAAGGAAAGCTGCAGGTGTTCACCTCCTTTAGAAGTCAAGTCCCTAAATATGGATTTGGAAACCCTATGTATCACCACGCACACTTTTAAAGTGATGCATCAGAAACTGGTAAAGAGATAAACAGCTCCTCTCAAGCTCTGCTGTCAATTCAAATTCAGCTTGGATCAGTAACAGCTGGACAGCAGGCTGATAGCCTCATTTAAATGACTTCTCACAGAGGGAATGCTATAATAGGAATTAATTAGATTCTCTTGTGGGGATACAGAAAAAGACTAAAAGCCTGGATAGAGCATTATCTCTTACAATTAGCTGAAAAGAGCATAGGGAGTAAGCTATCAGGATAACCTAAGGATAACCCTAACTCAGCCAAAATTCCTCCTTGGTTATCTGCAGAGCATGTGTTGCGTGATGCCCAAGTGCTTCATTCTCACCTCACTGACCACTTGTCAGCACGTGGCAGCCCCCAGCATGGTCCTCAATCCAAACATTCAGGTACTTAATACCAGGACAACTAGAAGGGAATAGTTTCTGCAATAGCCAGAGGGATTGCAAAAGGCTAGTATACAAGAATGCAAATCCATATGTGCTCACTCTCACATGCTTAAAGGAAAATCTGTAAGCAAACTTTTTGTAGGTGTTTTGTTCACTTTCTTTTCTAAGGAAAACAAATGCTTTCAAAAGTCGTATTTACCAGACAAATGTGTCTCTGCATTTCTCTTCATAAGGAAAAGGTATAGCTGGTTTTGTTTCCTTCTTTTCCTTCCCTTTCTATTTCTTTCTTCAACAAAGAAAATACAAACTGTTTTCTTTTTTCATTCCTTTAAAAAAAAAATAATTATTTACCAGTTACTGCAAGCTCAGGCTGTTGATCCCTGGTATTAAAAGTGTACACAGGTCAAAGCTGAAGCAGTAGATTCCACAAGAAGATATAAAATCAGACTTTCTTGCTGCTATCCTCTTAGCATATTGGAATAACATTTAAAATCTAACATTAACTTCTGAGAATAATAATTAGATACGCCACCAGGATACAAGACATTATCCTTACATTTTACTTTTGCAGTAACTTTCATTGTGATTACTACAGCCTAGGATAACAACTTCACCTAGAGCAAGCACAACTGATGCCCTTCCAGAAGAACATTAATGTTAAATACTGTTACAGCAGTCCTCACACGCCGCAACAGCACGACACCCTCAGCTAAAATAGAGTGAGTGTCACAGGGCTCTACTCAGGGTTAGGGTTTGGGGTCCCCTGTGGATCTACTGCGTAGCAAGGTAGTTTTATTGGCTGTTTTGGATCCAGCAGATAAACACATCTGATCATGATCAGGATGCAGATGAAGAGGTGCCTGGAGCCCAGGACCTGGTGCACTTCTCACCGGTGTACCGATGCCTGCACACATACTCTGTCCTGGTAGGTGATTCTGTGCTGACATTTAAGACTGATGCTGAGATTGGATGGTGGTTTGAAGAAGATAATGGGGTGCTGATCCTTCTGCTGATGTTGCTGGAAGGAGGTGGTTGCTGAAGGAACTGGGGTTGTTGAGCCTGGAGAAAAGGAGGTTGAGGGGAGACCTTCTCACTCTCTACAACTCCCTGAAAGGAGGGTGTAGAGAGGTGGGAGTTGGTCTCTTCTCCCAGGGGACCAGTGATAAGATGAGAGGAAATGACATCAAATTGCACCAGGGGAGGCTCAAGTTGGATATTAGGAAAAATTTCTTCTCTAAAACAGTGTTCAGACATTGGAATAGGCTCCCCCGGGAAATGATGGAGTCATCATCCCTGGAGGTGCTCAGAAAACATGCAGTTGTAGCACTTGGGGATAAGTTTAGTGGGCATGGTGGTGATGAGTTGATGGTTGGACTTGATGATCTTAGAGGTCTTTTCCAACCTTAATGATTCTGTGATCATCTATCAACTTCCTCATGGGGCTTGGCTGAATGTTAGATGTCTGCAGTAGGTAGCTCCAGAGACTCTGTCCTTTTTGACAGTAACAGCATACTGTTACTTTACTATGCATACTAATATGTTATCATTACTAACTTTTTAAAAAATGCAAAAGATAAAAATTAAAGCAAAGAAAAAAATCAGAATACTAAGGGGAATACACAGTTAACATGCCAGCTAGTAGTGATGATGCATCAATATAAATGCTGCAGTATTTACTGTCCTTCCAAAAACCAAGAAACGTCAGGTAATGTACAAAGAAGGATTAATTTAGCACTTCTGTCATGTAGGACTGACTGAGCCCATAGTGCACCACAGTGCTCCCAACCCTTCCACTTTCGAGTGGAAAACCAAAGAAAATCATCTTCAAAACTGCTAAACACTGAGTGATGACTCTATGACAATGCAGGTTTCGAGCCAAATTCTTT
>NW_010327301.1:52995-98087 GCF_000700745.2 Antrostomus carolinensis | reverse complement strand
CTACACACCAATCTCTCCTCTTAGAAAAAGAAAATTCAGAGAGCAGATAGGAGCAAAACCTTCCACCCTCAATGAAATTACCTTGTATACAGGAAGAAAAGCAGCAAACAAAAACTCACATGCTTCACAGGACATGAGAGTATCTACATTTGCCCATTTTTTGGCCTAAGCTGATCATAAAAAGTTTGCAGAAGGGTGCAACTTACATTCAAAAGGCATGAAAACTGTCAGAGGATCCTTGTATTAAGGGTCAAGTTGAAGGGATATTCCCTGCAGCATCATATTTCAGTTTGGAGCCATCTCTTGATCAGAAACAAATGCTCCCCATGGAATCTGTTTCTTTGAGATTCTAAAAATAAACTCATCTATAAGTGACTGTACTGTAGCGCAGTGAGTCAGATCAAGGAGTAAGAGACAATTTTAGGCTATGAAGTAGACCTTACCCTAAGTTAAAGGCTATCTCTCTAGACAGAAGAGACAAGTTTTCTCAGTGTAATAATTTGGGGACATGGAGGAGAGGGAGGAAGGACAGAGAAATCCTTAAATGAGAGGAGGAAAACTCTGAGCAACGTCTCGCTTTTCTGTGATGAGAATGCAGCAACAGTAGAAAAAGAGAATAATTATGATAAGCAAAAATAATAACTAATAAATCAAAAGTTCTTTAAATTTAGTTAGAGTTGAAGATATGGGATAAACAGAAGCAATACTGTGACAGGAGTTGGGACATAACAAGTACAAAAGTGCATGCAAGAGGCAGGAGCAGTGGGAGATGCAGGGGGAGAAATCTCTCCAATTTTGACACTAGTCTATGGCTCCTCATCATCCTTTGCTCCATTTCTTGGCTATTAGACTGTGAAAGATTTGCCTCTCCTGTCTTAAATAATTCCTGTTTAAAATGGGCAGTAATATACATAAGCAGGATTTCAAGCACACAAAGAGGTTAGCAGAAGGTGCATAATCTGTTTCACACTTGCAGAACTTCACACCTTTTTATACCTTTTCCATAGCAGTGGTTATGATATAAGGAGCAGAAATCAGGCATTTCTATTTTTCCCACTTACACAAGCAATACTGGTATTAAGAGGCAATAGTTTTTTTCAGTTTTATTAATTTAATAAGTGGAAACCAAATCTCATGACACTTGAGAAAGCATTTCTGTTATCAAAGCACATCTTGTTTCTACAGCACATCAAAACTGTATCTTTGTTTATCATGATACGGTATTTATCACTGTTATAGGAGACAACATAAGGACTACTCTGTGACTTGATTAAAAGGTGCTAGATGATTCTGCTTCAGTTTAAAGAATCATATGTACTTTCAAAATCCAAAACACCCCATTAACTCCACAAAGATATTTTTCAGATCACGTAACATGAACATCTGCAGTTTCTTCACAGCAGACTGTGGCACAGTAGTTAATATATTACTGTCTTAAAATTAATATAACTGAATGTGTTCACTTGTAAGAAAAAAAAATACAATTTCTCAATAAATAAGAGTGTTGGAAAATTCATCCAAAATAGCTAGATGTACATATATATGACCTGTACATGTAAATCTAGAGTGCTTTTCAAAGACTATAACTGGAATATTATTGTCTGTGATTGTAGAGCTATATACAAGTATTTAGAAAACCACAGCAGGGGCACCAAAAGAGAGAGAAAACAAAAGCTAGCTTAAAACATCAACTTGGCACAAGCTCAGATACCTTTATCTCAAGTGCAGTTCTCAATCAGGCAGTGATTTTACCATGGTAAGTATTTACAACCCAAAAGAAGTTTGCCAGACAAATAAGTCTGTTTGTCAGACAGGTCAGCAGGATTTTGGTTTAATATAGTGTCAATGCTGTCAAGTGTTTCCAGGTTAATTCAGAATCTTTCTGTGCAGTTGTAAGCATAAATTAAGCATTTATTTAAGCATAATTATACAACAGGAAATATTGAATGCTTCATTGTGAATTAAAGCAACAGGTGCCTACCATATTTACACTAAAAATTACTGAAACTTCTAAATTCTACAGATGGGGACCTGAAAACTATGGTAACCTCTAAAATTTAATAAAGAATCCTTCTCAGAATGCAAACTGTTCTATAGGCCAGATTTTCACATATATTTAAGTGCCTTTTATGAAGCCAAAATGGTGTAAATGAGACATTAATATAACAGAAATTTCACCCCATAGGTGAATTCTAAAATTCAGTAGAAAAGTCACCAATCACGATTAAATGCTACACCGCTTTGAACAGAGGTTTCATAAGAAATACTTTTATTGTATCAGGTGCAGATTGCCCTTCCTTGGTATATTTATTGATGCACACTCTATTTATTACAGAGTTATTTTTGCAAGAACATTTTTAATTTAACTTTTGAAGTATGATGTTAAAAAGAAAATCTTACGTTTTGTTGTTACAGCTGTGATGTCCAACAGCCATTCAGAATGCAATTAACATTAGTTCACTTGCACAGAGCAGAATGATTAAAAAAAAATGGTTTTCCTGATCTAACTTGTTGAGAGCAGATATGAGATATGACTCTGGTAGCTGGCATTAAGATTTTGTTCATATCTGACACCTAATACAGGCCAGATAAGTCCAGCAGTTTGGCTGATTTCCTTTTATGACACCAAAGCGGAAGAAGGGTTTGGATAATAGTTTATTGGCTTTGCTCACAGGAACAATGTGGCCATCCAGAATTCTCTCCACATCCTCAAGTTAAAGCATGTGTGAAGTTTTAATGCTTCTTTTACTTACAAAAATGGCTCTTTGAGCACTGGGTAGTGCCAATAAAAGATTGCTAGAACTAAAAAGCATTTGCTAAGGAACAATTTCTCAGCGCCTCAGATCCACAGATGGCATGGTTATAGTGATGTTCTACCAACAACGAACAAGGGGCTCCCTCAATATTTTCTGTCCTGACAAAATCCCTTGAGGTTAAATGGATTTTGGATGTCATCTCTAAATCACACTAATGGAGACATCCCACAGCTCGCACAATGTGAGCAAAGCAAAATGTCCATGCAAAGGCTGGGCCTCCTCAGCTCCCACACTGCAACTGATTCCCATATTGTTTCCTAAAAAATACTGCACATGTTCCTGTCACCTAACTGCTAACCCAGATTCAGCAGCTCCCCTAGACTCATGTGTTCAGAAAGGTGACAGGCACCACTCTGGTCCACATAAGATAAAAGGGTCAGACCTGCCATGGTGACAGAACAGAATGACACCTCCGAGAGGGCACTATCAGCAGCATCGACATATGTAAGGACAGTACACCAAGTAAGTGCTACAAGCATTAAATGTGACAAGCTCCAGCTGAGCAGTGGCCATTTTCTGACCTAGCGTGGCAAAAACCACAGAGCTGTTAATAGGTATGCCCCATGGAAGAGAACATGATGTTGACAGGCTTTTGAGAGCAAAATTGCAGCAAAGTCTGCGTGAATGTTTTGTACATCTTCTATTCAAGATAGGCTATAAGTATTCTCTCTTTTTCTCTACAAATGTATTGTATTTTGTACACCATTTCCTATAAGTAGCAATGTCCATTTACTTCAAAGGATTCTCTACAGCCTGCAATTCAACAATATATACAGAGGACATATATATGCCTAATTCTTATTTTAAGATGGGACAGTTTCACTCTGTCAAGGGTGGCACGTAGCTCTCCTTGACTGGTTGCAGGAGTTGGAGCAACCACTGAAGTGTGTGAATGTTATTGTAACACTTAGGATGTCACAGGCCAGCTAGAATCATACCAAGTCAAATACTAGGTTTTATTGTCCAGTATGTCAAAAGCCATAATCTCCCACATACACTTACAGAGTTTGACACAGAAACAGCATTAACAACAAAGTAGAGGCCACTTTCTTCTGGCATCCAGTGTCAATTTACCTAACAATATACTCTGACCATCTCTGTGCAACTAGATGGGTGGCGGGAATTAATGTGATCAAGGGTTTTCTCATGTCTACATCCACAGGATGTCTTTGTTGTATGAGTATACTGATTTTATACATCTCTTCCAATTGTTTCTTCACTCCAGAGGATAAAGTAAAGCCTTGGAAACATATCTCCATACTATGGCCAGCTGCTTCAAGAATTCACATCCATTAATTCTTTGTAGAGCTTCTGTCTGATTTTCAGAGAGAGAGATTTTCAAGGACATGAAGAAAATGGATACAAAAACACAACTGGAAAGATATTCTAGGTAGACCGTAACCCAAGATTTGAATATAGCATTCACTGCTCCCACATCCTCTCCTTTGCACACACACTCTCCCAGAAAAACATGCATAACTTCAAATGCAAAGTTTATAATTCGGCTTGACCTCTAGATCCTTGGTGTTCTTGATCTTGAACTCAGTCAGAGCCAGTTGTGGGCCATCATAAAATTACTACCCACTCAAAGAGAAATGTTACTGTACAGGCTGTGCTTCAAACAATAAAATTTGAAAAATACAAATGCTCCACTTAAAAAATCTATCTTCCTAATACATCTGCCCAGCTGCCACACAACAAAACTTTTAAAAAGATTAGTTTTTCTGAGACTGACTACATTATCCAAGCTCTTAAACAGTTTTCTCTCTCACCGAATCAGATTCTAATTCGATACGCAGATATCTCTTTCCTATTAATGGTTACATACACTTCTTCAAAGCCATATAGGAAGGTTAGCAGTACAAAAGGTTAACACTTTACATAAACCATGATAAAAGCATGGATGCTTTCTAGGGCAAAAAGCCAGAGTTCAAAAAGTGATTATAGTGTTTACCCTTTAATACTCTTCTGAGTGAGCGCAGTGGTAGTGATCAAAGAAAGAATTAACTGTGCCTTACACTGACCAGCAGGAGAAAACAACACTAAAGCTTGACCAGATAGCCATGAGGTGATAACCCACAAGTCAAGAGTGTTCCAAAAATGTGCAGGGCCAGGATAATATCTTTTAAGCTCCTCAGGCACAGCTGAAAAGCCTTCACTATGGAAAAGTTCATGGTAAGCAGCATCACAACCACAACAGACCACTGGCAACCAACAGTGCTGGGATCCTGCAGAGCCCTCCCAGCCTTAGATGGGAAGAAAATAGTTTAAAAAATACCTTTTACATGGTATCCTGAACTGCACTACTGGGTCTCTAGGTGTCATCAGTCTGGATTTTGGCAAAACCTATCCTGCTTTCTCTCTGTGATTTTGTGAAATGAGGATTACAACTCAGCACGGGCAATGAGCAGAACACCAAGGAGAATAAAACTCTGGGGAGAGAAACAATCAGGTAATACTAAATAATTCTTTAAAAGTCTGCACAGAAGTTCAGCATGCAGCAAGCCTTATGACTGCAGCATGTCGTTGCTCAGTATTCACAAATATGGGGAAGTAATCATTATTTATAAAAATCCCATAAAAGGTATCCATTTTTTTTCCTCCATAAATGAGTAATGGCTCAATCATTTAGCACCCATGAGTCATAAGTTTTCTCTTGTAAATAGGATAAGATCAAATCCCATGGCAACATGTTCAGTCATATTGAAGTTTTAATTGTATGTTTTTCCCCTTTCTTCCTCTGCCTTCCACCTTCAGAGCATTCTCCGTTCTATACTGTTCTCTAATTTACAAGGACTCAGTCTCATCTACAACACGTCAAATCACAGACCGCGATTTTTTAAGCAAGGAGATTAGGAAAAAACAAACAAACAACAAAACACCACCACCACAGCAAAACTCTTTTACTGGAGTCTACTCATTCAAAGTGCTCACTGTCTAGCTGAATCTTTATACCATAACATTGCCTATTGTCACAGATAATGGGAACACTGACATGTTAAATGTTTGGTGGGCTTTTTTGTTGTTGCTGTTATTTCCCACCCCACACCCGACCAAGGGAAAAGGAAAATTGCCTGTAGGCTTTAATCATGGTGCAGTACACACGGGCTGCTAGTGAGATACTCTGTGTCTGGAAGGTAATAACAAAAAAAAAACCCCAAAAAACCCTAACAAACCTTGAGAGAAAATATTTTGGATTTCATTGCTCCCTTGCTATGTCTATGCTTTGGGGAAGAACAACCAATAGCCACATTTTTCAATGCCATTTGAACAGGGTTGAACACACAAATCCCATTATTGTTAATGGGATTTGTGCACATAATTCTGAATACTTTGAACACTCTCCCATGAAGTTTCTCCCAACCCCTCAAGAAGCAGGAACAATTCTATGTTATTTAAACATAATCTCACTGACAGGTAATTTTGTGACACAAAATTTATCGCTGGCTTGTCCTTTGAGGGCATGTTTCACCATTAATGTTTCCTTTTAAAAACTCCAGCATCCATTAAATACTCATACCAAGCTTCCTGGTGTTTTCCTTGGAAAATCTTGCTTTCTGTGGTATTTTGCATTATCCAAATCCCTCTCCACATCCCCCTTCTCCTCTTCAAATACTCAGGACACCCTTGACAATGAAATATTTGATCTCCAAAGACCCTACTGGTCAAATATTTTTTTAAATAAACCCTTTACAGTATTCACGTATTACCTCAGACATTCATGTGGTATAAATTTTAAATAAACGTCTACCAGTTTGCAATTGATCAAGTGAGCTAGAGGCCATGAATTTCACATGACCACTCCTGCAGGCTGCCTCTTACAACCTACCATTTGCCACAAGACTTCAAAGTGGTCATGAACAAAGCAGGCCATGGGCTCGTGGTCCTACAGGCTAAAAGGCTATCTCAGATATCAACATACTCTGCTTTGGCTTTTGGCCCTTCTGTAACACAAGTGGCTTTAGCTCATCTGCATTTATGTCAGTGAGTCATTTGGATATCTCAGACATACCTTTGAGATGGTGAATTGCTGAAACAGGTAGTGCTATCAATTAACATGAAAAACAAAGTCATTTCCTATGTGCAAACAGACAATGTGACTGGAAGGAGGAAATTAAAAACGCCATTATGTCACATGGCCCAGCAAGGCAGGAGCAGACTCTGTTGCACAGAGTCATAACACATTAGGAACGCACAAGCTAGGACTTGATCATGGAGGTTTAACGTACATCATCATTACCTTAGAGGGAAGGCTCTCAAGTTCTAATAAGAAAAGTATCCGATGAGATGAAAAGTTAAGAATAGGACCTACGTGGCTAACTTAAAATACTTGGGGTGTTCTCGTGGCCGCAGTGCTGGGAAGGGTTTCAACAAATAAGGCTTGTGCTGTCACTCTGCCAAGGATGTCCAGCGTTGCTCTGAGACGAAATAACTGAAATCAGTACATGGTGCTGGCATGATACTGTATGTACAGTCTCTCCAAGAGTTGTCCTTCTGCTAGTCCTGAGGCTTTATGCCACTGCAGTTCCTAATGAGAAGTTTGCTTAATTGCTATCAGCACTTTCAATTTTAAAAATATAAATTTTGCATAAAGGATTATTACTAATAGTATTAAGAAATTGCCCCAGGGCACAAGCCATTCATCAGTTCAACACTGTAACCAATTGACAAAAAGGCAGTGAGGTAAGTGTACAGTGGCACAGAGAAGGACTTCACCTGCAGAGAAGACAGCTCAACAAACAATATGGAAAAAAGGTATTTTTCCTAGATCTTCTCCCAGGAAAGAGCAGAAAACAATACTCCCTTCAGTACAGCATAGTCAGAAGAAAATAGTTCCATTTTCTAGAGTACAGGCAAGACCCTCATCAGTTTGAACACCTCATTTCTCCTTTGCCAGCCACTCTTAAAAAATAGATCTGACAGCTGAACTGAAAGTCCTGCCCATGTAGTTCTCCTGGTTCTTGCCCCCACTGGCGTGCACTGCTTCTCTGCAAGACTCGGAGGAAAACTCTGGTGTAATCCTGCCTCAGTGTCTCTGCTCCTGCTGCCCTGAGACCACTGGAGAGTGGATATAGTACTTAGGCAAAGTATGACACAGGCTGAAAAAGCAGCAACGAATGTAGGAAAAAGAGTTTTAGACATTTGCTGCTGGGACTTGAATCGCTGCTGATGGCCCGAAGAACAGCTGAAGCTTCTGACTCCCAGAAATGCCAGTACAAGCTTTGTAAGAAAAATCTCACACAGAGCATTAGTGCTAGATATAGTTTAGATGGAATTCAAGTGAAAATCTTCCACTAACATAAATGCAAACAAGACTAAGTCCACAATTTATTGGAAAGACAAAACATGGAATAAACAAGTAAAATACAATATATTCTATGACAAGGTGTTTTCTCCCTTGTGAGAAAAATTATTTCCAGATTCAAACACATCACAGTAATGTACATTTCTGTAGTAAATACCATGTGAGGATCTTAACTGCAGCCTGCTGGTAAACCTGCTTTCCAGAAATCATTGCCTTTCCTGTTTAAAGGGAGTCCTAAAAGGCTGACTACAGAAAATCACACAGTATTTCCATTCTGTATCATCTTGATCATCTCCATCATCACCACAAAGCTATTAGTGCATGCACACACACATGCAAAAGCACACCAGCACACACACATGCACAGGAATAACTAGGGCAATGGAAAATACATTCCATCTTTGCTCACTTATTCCATATACAGGCTAATTTCTAAACCACAGGGGAGCAAATGTTCTATAAAACCCTCTTATCCTACAACTAAATACTCATGCTAACGAAGAGTTAGCAGCACAGCCATCACTATCAAAAGCACTAACTTTTAGATTAGTGGCAGCTGGCGACTCAGTCATCCATTTTTCATTTTAAGGAACCCTTTTTAAGACTGCACTCTTATTTTCAGGAGGACTATAAATGCACTTCTCATGTTTTTATTTTATTTATTCTGCCCTGGGGATTTGGGTCCCTCTTTGCAAGCAATAAATTTTTCTTTAAATCTTTTTGGTAATAATATATTTTAAAATGAATTGGACAAGAGGAGCAAAAATGCAGGCCTCCTCTTCAAGTGTTTTGGCAAAGTGTCACTGCTACGTGGTGTTTGTAATCAACTTGCAGTCACTGAGCAGAGTGCTAACGATCTCTGCAGAAATGGAAAGCCACATGTGTCAAAACATGGCTTTCACCTCTCTGCTCTGTGCCATCCCCACCTTCCATGCATGGCCACCTTCCCCTCGCCACCATATCAATTAGTAAGGAGGAAGGCAAGACAGAAAGACAGACAGACAGAAAGAGACACTACGGCAGCTTTTAAAATTGTTGCTGTAAAGGATTTATCTGAAGGTCTGAAAGGACAGCACTCAGTACTTGACAGAATGAGTTACAGCGGTTGGTGGGGGAAGAAGGAGGAGGAGGAGGAGGAGGAGGGAAAGCAGCCTGGGAGGAGAAAACCTCCGAAGTCTCATGTCTAAAATGCTCTTGGAAAATTTCCAATTACTAGTTCAGAACAATGTTGACATTTAGCCTTTTTCTAATCAGCATTGTCCGTCACCCAGGGCAGAGATTCCTGCTATATGACGGAGCTCTTCTGCAACTAGCAGTGGCATCCTCCCACTGTCTGCCCCTCTCTGCCCACCGCCACCACCCACCAGCACTCAACGTGGCACCCCTGTCCCACCCCACCCCAACAGCAGGATGAGGCACACAGTGGTTGTGGGCTGGGGCTGATGTGTACAATAGGGTACAGAGCAACAGTAATAGCTGCCTGCAGGAGATTAAACCACCACTGGTGAAGGGTCTAGAGCACAAGTCTGATGAAGAACAGCTGAGAGAACTGGGGTTGCTTAGTCTGGAGAAAAGGAAGCTGAGGGGAGACCTTATCGCTCTCTACCACTACCTGATAGGAGGGTGTAGAGAGGTGGGGGTCTGTCTGTTCAACCAAGGAACAAGTGACAGGACAAGAGGAAATGGCCTCAAGTTGTGCCAAGGGAAGTTGAGATTGGATAGGAGGAAGAATTTATTTACTGAAAGGGTTCTCAGGCATTGGAACAGGTTGCCCAGGGTAGCAGTGGAGTCCCCATCTCTGGAGGTATTTAAGAGTCGTGTAGACATAGTGCTAAGGGACATGGTTTAGGTGTTAGGCTCTTTTCCAAAGACTTGGTCTTTTCCAAACTAGGCAATTCTACGATTCTCTGATGTTCTGCAGTAGGGCTCCTGAGAAAAGGCAGGGCAAGTAGAAAAAAGTTTCATTTTAAGACAGGTTCTGTTGAAAGAAATTTGGTAGATGCTGTAAAGAGAAATACCTCATACAGAAACCAAGCACTTAAAAGACAGTTAAATTCAGGTACTGGATTTTAATTTGGCCAAAGTGATGTTGCAAAAACTTGCAGTTTTACTTGCTTACCAGTTTCTGGTTTTAAGCAGAGAAAAAAATAAAAATTAAAAAAAAAAAAGAAGACAGAACTACAGGAAAGAAAGAATTTAATTTAATAACTGTTCCCATTATTTACAAATCAATTCAACACTCTTAGACCTCTGACAAGTTCAGTGTCATTCACTGTGCAGATCAGAGGAGCACAGAGCGAGGCTAAGCTACATCATGTTTTGTCCATCATCACAGAACAAAAAAAAAATCAGCTCGGCACCAGCTAGATCTAAGCTGCTGTCAGCTTGGAAACATCAGGACTGGAAAAGGTCAGAGAACACTATGGAGCTGTCAATGATAGAGCGAGATAAGGTATGTTGCACAGTGACACTCTGCCTTAGCTGGATGCAAGGACAGTCGAGAGGGAGGAAAGCACTGCCAGCACAAGACAATGTGCTCTGCACAGCTGCCTGTCATCATGGATGCTTAGGTACCAACCCCACTGACACGTCAGAGGGAGTTCCCTTGCAACAGGAGACAGATCTTACTTCATCTTTACTTCAGATACCCTGCCTAAGGACTGTAGTTAAGCAGCTGACTGATTTAAATTCAGTACTCTAGCTGCAGTGAGTTCAACCACATAAAGTTTGTTCACGTGGAAGTAGATAGGACTAAATGAACATTAAATTAGGTAAATGCAGGATTAGTTATGGCTCAGTAGACATAAGTAAATTCATTTTTACAAGTTATTTAGGAATATAATCAATTTTCAGTGACATTAAAAAACTTCTTTAAAGCATCATCAAACGTCTCAAGAATATCCTTCAATTCAGTGTTTTGAAAGACCTCAGGCAGTGAGACTACTCACAAGTAATGCTGTACATCTTAAGTTCTTGCAAAATTGTAGATATAGCTCTGAGGCAGTAAGTTATTTCAGCCTGGACATCACTGCAAGCAGGTAAGTAGTGCTGCAAAGTCAGCAGAACGTGTGAAGTCTGCACATCCCAAACTATGATTTACAGTGTCCTGGAGGGATGGTCTGAAACTGAAAGCAGCCAATTTCAACTGCAGTGGAGCTGGACATGGACCTAGCTCTGGGAAAGTCTGGAGAGAAAAAGCCCCTGTGAAACATAAATTTGCTACAGTCTCAAAAATAGTATTGACTGAAGTCACAAACCAAAACCAATAGGTCCAGTCAGAGATTTCAAGGCAAAAGAGCAGGCATGGTTAAGGTTAGAGAAATGGTGTTAAATGGGCAGTGGTGAACAGGGGAGGATGAAGTGCTCTACTGGCTTCGCCTCAATCTTCAGGCACAGGTTCTGATGTTACAATAAGCACCACACATGCCAGTCCTCAACTTGGGCTTTGGGGAAGGGAAAGGGTAGGTCTAAAGTATAACTTGAGATGAAGAAGTCAGCTCTGGCAAACTTGGTTGCAGTTCAAAAGTAATTCTTTAGAGGAACTTTGGTTCTTTAAAATACATTTTTATTTTGTTCCCAAATCTGGCAACATTTACCATTTCATAATTTTTCCAGAATTCATCTTCCATTTTCCAAAAATAAGCCAAATAATTTAGCTTCATTCTGCTCAGTATAATGTGGTTTAATTCCCCTTTTTTCATCTCCTCTAATTTTAAGACTTATCAACCTCTTAAGAAGTGACATGAACAAAACAAAGGAAAAAAATAATGTTAAAGGCACTTGGAAGAAATCCACATCCTGATTTCAACTAGAGAGGAAGGCAGACATGAACAGAGAAGAAAAGCAGAGGGGGTTCAGGGAAATCTATCTAGGACAAGATGAAGAAATAAAAGAAAATACCTATGCCCCTATGCCAGAACTGATAAACAGTTCTCTCGACCAGTGACATAGCCCAGAAAATCCTGTCCTTTGTGCTATTTTGTGTTTCACAGAGCACATTCTGAATGAAAGACCAGAAGGAGACTGGTCTGAAAAAAAAATATTGTGGTAACTCTTCCAAACTAAGCTGCCAAAGAAAAAATATTTTATTCAGTACAAAATGATCTTTCTAGGTACACTGCCTTTTAAAATGCCACATGCTAGTGGTCAGCTCTCACAAAAATGGATAGTCTTGGTAAAGTTGATTATGGCAACTTGCTTCAGAAGAAAGGATGTAGTGTATAACAGAGAAGTCTCAGCTACACTGAAACCAATAAAAGTTTTGCCACTAGCTTCACTGGGACTAAGAATCACCTGAAGAAGTTGACTTTCAAATTATTTCATCAGTAAAACATTGAGATAGTCCTTACATCTACATTAGTTATCCTCCAAATTCTCCACACAAGTTTTAACACATACATTCATTAAAAAAAAAGTATTAACTTATATACCAGGCAAACGTGCACTTTCTTAATGTATTACTATGCAAACACCAAAATCATGGGACTTGACTTTTCAAGACTTCTCCAAAGCTCAGAGGTGGAAGCCTTTTAGCATGTGTTTGCTAGCAGGCTGTTCCTTTATCCCTCCCTCCCACCCATCCCCAAAGGCCTGATGACTCTCACAGTCAATTCCCTTCCAGCCAAGGGAGGCTGGACACAGGTCCCTCAGTAGCCTGCCAGTGCCAGCACATCAGCCAAACTGTGTCCCACCCTGCCCAAAGGGGATCTAGTCATCCCTGTGCCAGGGCAAGGATTATTTACTGGGTTTTTTTTTTTTTGAAAGAGCACGTATTAAAGCAGGGTCACCATCTTTTCCATTCTGTCATCTCCTGTGGGTGGAAAGCTCCTTAACTGGGATATGCAACAGCAACAACAAAAAGCAAGCACCCAACTTCAATGCGATCTACCTTTCATGCCGATGAGGACAGCAGACAGGCTTCCAGGCACGTGACAAAGACCTTGACAGCAGCTAACATCATTTACACTTCCTCCTCCCCACAACAGCAGCTTACCACTGTTAGATAAAAGAAAATACAGACACATCCTGCACTTAAAGAATTATTAGGAGTTAAGAGGGACCAGCATTTGTAACACAAGCAAAAGTTTCCATATGTAAGTAATTGCTAGTGCAAAAAGACATTCGGGCAGCAGCCCTTCACCCACGCACAGCTTACTTAATGGAAACGGCTGCCATCAGTGGGAAACTAAACCAAAAACTTCACCAGAAGGTCCACACCAAAACTATAGAGTGGCATCATGAAATCTCAGAGTTCGGCCAAACCATTCAATATATTTTTCTCTATCATTCATCTGTAATAATTCATTTGCTTCTGCCACTTGCAAAAAAAGATGTGAAAAAACTACACAAATTGAACTGGAAAGTAACCACAGTAGCGAGACAGATGTGGACTGAGTACTGCCAAGATGATAAGAGACTTTTTCTGGCCTTCCATTATTATCTCTTCAGTTTGAATATTAGCACTATTACCGTGAGCCTCGTTGTGTCTTTCTTTTCTTCAAATACTGGCTCTGGAAGATTTTAATGCTCGATTTGAAAAGAAAACCTACATTACTAGCCCTCATGGACACAGAGAAAACCTTGAAAGCAAGGCTTGAAAGTATGTCTCAACATACCCCCACAGGATGAAAAAACAGATGTCAAACAAGAGGAACACCTACTTTATTAACAATTTTATTAATGTTTGTGTCTTACTCTTTATTACAGCCAGAAAGATTAAAAACAAGAAAACATTTTTCTCTAGTTGTAAGGATTTGAAGTGTCTTGAAAATGGGAGATAAACACCTCCTACAAGTGCAGAAATGTGGAATCTGAGGCTTCTCTATATGAATCTCAAATTGCAACATGTGAAAGGAAACCACTTGTAGGCAACACTGTGCCAAGGAATACCCTAGTTTGGGCACCCAGCTCTGGTGTCTTTCTAGAGCCCCTGCATTCTCTTTTTTTTTTTTGGAGATCTTGCATATGAAAACGTAATAGCTATTCTAATATTGTTCCTTTTATTAGCAATACGAGGAACAGCAACAGGCTTATTTTGAAAGAAGAGAATGCGTATTTTACTTTATGAAAATAATTACATGAGTGAAAGTTTCTAAAGAAGCATCTCTTCACAGTGTTCACATAAAGCAGAGAGAATAGCAGCAATGATGCCAGCTTTAGGCCCAGAACATTTAAATGACCAGGCCACACAACCAGCCATGCAAGTAGCCAACATGGTAGTAGCCATGCAAGTAGCCAAAGTGGTACTGCAGTATTGCAGCCTGTATTTATAAGCTCTACATCCGTTGTGCCATGGCTCCGTCTAAGCAGGAGCTTTTATACACTCATGCTGGTTTACTATTTCTGTACCCTACAGAAATAGACAATGGAGCACATTCGATCCTATTGTTTTTTTCTGTGGGCTGACTTTGGCTGATTTTGTGGTAGTATTGGCAATTTTACTTATCCAAATATAATAAGAAAGAGTGAGAACCTAAATGATTGATAGCAGTGAACACTGAAACACTAGCAGTGTTAGGAATTAGTGTGTTCTCTCCCTCCTTATAATGATCCAAAATTCAAGACTGTGACAAAGAACAAGCACGAGGGAGGATCTGGCTCGTGCCTTCCTTTTCAGCAGATGCATCCTTGGGAATAATTTAAATATCATATTTCAGCCTTGTTTTGCACAGAGTGGAGTGGAAAGTAACTGCTGTTTTTGTAGCGAAGGCAGGGGGTACGGTGGGAGAATAGTTTTGCTAATCCTTCGTTTCATTCTAGCTGAAGCTCCCTACGTCCATGAGGCCAGGAAGGACTATTGCCTGCTTCCCACACGGAATGACCTGACTCTCTGGGAAATCTTTGAACTGCATTTCTTTCGGCACCGCTCTGACATTGCCTTCTGGAAAGTTGTCCTGCCTGAGTCCTAGTGCATGAGAAACATTGCAATGGGACATGCAGGTTTCTACGAAAGGAGAAGGCGGTTTCCTTCTTGCCTGGATGCCTGAGCTCAGTGTCTCATTTTATGTGGAGGGAGTGGTGATAGGGTGGAGGGTGAGAACCGATAAATGCGTATGGCTGTGAAACATTTGGAAACACTTGAGCACGAACACTTTTCCATTCTTACCCCCTCTGCTGCTTTCTCCCAGTGCAGAGGAAGGGTGGGTGAAAGGCTGAGATGAACTCCTTAAGTTTTCACTTAGTGAAGAAAAAGGGACAGTTCCAAGTAAAGCCCAATGAAAACATCCTTCCCAGCTTTTTTTCCCTTCCTTTCTTTTCCCTTTTTTTGAGCTCAGTCATTACTCCATCCAATGAAAAGGAGCCCGGACTCATTGCTCCTTCCAGCTCCCAAGGTAAGTCTGTTTCCTTACTGCTAGTCTGAAGCGAGTGTGTCAGTTCCCTGTACCTCAAGTGCACAGGCCCTGCTCCCTGACACGTAAAACTCTGCCGCCCCACCATCCCTCCTAGGGGACAAAAGGGAAGAGGACGCTTCCCTGCTGGGTGGCAGTTTGTTGAGTTAGCCTTACTGCCCTCCCTTCTCCAGAGCTGGTGCTTGGGGTGGGGTACACAAAGTCATACCTTTCTGTTGCTTGAAAGGAGTGAAGTGCAGCTGCTGACATTTGGCCTTTATACCAAATACATCCATCTTACTACAGAGGTTAAAGTTCACAGACTCCAAACAAAGCTGACAGGTAACGTGTTCACTTGAACCTTTCTCTTTTTTTTCTTGAGTTCTTTTTGCATTTTCCTTTCTCCCAATTTTACATAAAAAACTGCTAGACAGCAACATTGCATCACTCTATAATCTACAGTGTCCTAATACATGCAGCACTCAGACAGGCAGATACAGGCATTTAGCATCCCTCAGGGATAGAGGGAGGGCTGTGCAGTGAACCAGGTCTAGATCCCGTGGTACAAAAAAGCTTCCAAATACCCTAATATGGAAGCAGTTCAGTAATTTCTACCTGGAGCGTATCTGAAAAAGATAGAAGAGACCAAATTTTAATGTCTTACTGGAAATTCAGGGTCTGCACCAGTGCAGTATATTCCCCTCTCCCAGGGCAACGTGCACGGTCAGCACTGAGATTCGCTCCAAGCCTCAGTGGGGAACTTGAACCCCTTGACCTACTGGCCCAGAGAGAAGAGTGCAACCAAGTCCCTCTGACAATAAACACAAAAACTATTAATAAGATTAACCCTCTGGCACCAGCAATCCCAGCATCTGTTTTAGACAGAAAGAGGATGCCTAATGAAAAGAAATATAGTGGTGATAAAGGGTTAAATAAATGTGAACTGGGCAGGATCCTGCTACGTGATTCTTTTCCATTGTTTGCTGATGAGGTGCAGGCGCTTGGCTGTGCAGAGAAAGTCTTTAAGGGGGACCCAGAATCCAGGAATACACTGCTTTTAAATGGAGAAAGCTGATCTTTAGAGATAGTGTCCCTTACCACTTCATTTTTTAATACTTCAAGGCATCCATATTTTATGTAATCTCAATTTTAATGTCAGCAAAACTTGATTACAGAACCTCTAAAAGTGAATCTGCGGAAGAGGACAGCACAGTCTCCTTGTTTTAGAAGTCTTGAAGCAGTGGAGGGAGGGAGTGGCAGCCAGCAGGCTCGAGGCTGGCATGGCATATAGGTACTAAAGAAGGTTCTCAAACTGGTGTAAATGCTGCAAAGACTGCTACCTGTCTGACCAGGGCCATCTTTGAAATGGTGCCTGCAAGAAGGGGATTAGGACAGTAGAGCTTGGTCCTTTGCACAGACTGCCTGGTCCTGTTCCCAGAAGTAGCAGCCTAGTATTCCACATTTAATACTAGAAGTCACGAAGGACACAGAGTTAAATCTGATAACACACAAGGAATGTACTCTCCTTCTTAGACTGGTACACTTTCCTAGAGGGACACCAGTGAAATAGACAGGGTGACCAGCAAAGGCACTCTGACAGCCAGCAGGTCTGAAAGGTCAGATTAGATTGAGCACTTAGTCTTTATCCATTAGCAGAAGCTAATAAATCAGGGAGACTAGCAATCACCAAGAAATAGCTGTGTCTTTGTAACATAACCATGTCTTAAACCAGATTGAAAGGGCTCCAGGAAATCTGAGGGCTCTAGATAATACTCAAGATAATGTGGGAGCTGCTTCTCAATGACCTATTTGATAACCTTCCCCACATAAGGATGTTTACAGGCTGGGTGGCAACTAAGATGTTTAGCTATGCTAGGATGACAACTTTACGAGGTAAGAAAAATAGCACAGTGTTTTATTGTTGTTGTTGTGGGATGTGGATGAAGCTTTGAAAGGTTGCTGCAGCAGTGCTGTCAATAAGACTTTTTGGAAATAATTATTTTTCTGGTTAGGCCCCAGGCTGCATTAATTGTTTGGAGGGTGTTATTCTTCATCTGTCATTAATAGCTTGTTAGAAAAAAAAAAACAAAAGACAAAGTGGTTTTAGAGCAATCTGTTCTAGGAGCCTAGAAAGCACACCAGGTAGAAATTACTTTAGAAAGATTTTTACTTTGAAGGGCTGGTGGAAAATCTAGTGTTGGTGTTTAGTGTGTCCCCACTCACAGAAGCCAGATATTTTCAGGATATAGCATAATAGATTTCCTCTCCTACACCTTTAGCTTGATATTCTTATATCTTAATAAGAAGCTCAAGTTTGCTGGCATGAGAGCACATGCAACACTTAGAATATTCTATAGGCTCTAATCACCTTTCCAGCTGCCCTGTGAGGCTGTTGCAGTGTCCACTGAAGGCTAGAGAGGAACTCTAGTGGAATTCAGCACACTTTTTCCATTCAGGGGAAGCAAAAGGAGTTCCTTTGGAGGTATGTGGAAAACTTAATCCTCTTCCTTTCTAAAACACTTTGTCTGATTTAAATAGTCTCCATGGATATGCCTCTGACACTTGCTGTTGTAGCGTCACTTTTATCTCTTGCATGTTTGACTTGCTCCACGGAAGGAAGGGAGTGAGTGAAGTGTATTACTTTCATTTTACTTCTGTTACACAGTCAGCATGCACGCTGGCAGTGCTTCATAACTTTCATTAACGGAAAGGAATTAGGATGGAAAGCTTCCTCAGAGTCTGTCTGCCACTAAGACAGTTTGCACAGCCCAGTCTAGGAAAAACAAGGAAAACACACACACACAAAAGATGATGAATGAATGGATACCTTCTAAAGGGAGAGAAGAAAGCATGTAATAGAGAGATTGGAAACAAGGGAGAGGATTGTAGACTTGTACTTCTCTTGACATAAAACTCATTTTCTGAGTATTTTGCAAAGAATGGAGTCTGTTTTAGAGTCTCTTGGGGCTACTATAATAGAGTTAATTAAGCGGAATGAGAAAAGAAAAAATAACTGAAGCACAATACTTTTCAAAAGAAAAATCAGTGTTTGCAGGATTTGTTAATGTCTGATTCAACAGGACATCAACATATTTATTTTAATTTAAAAAGAAAAAAGAGAGAACGAAAAAGTCTTCCTACATTTGAATATGTTGAACTCCTTTGAAACAAATCTTAATGTTTATTAGCTCTTATTTTATCTTGATTTGGAAAACTTAAAGGAAATTACTTTTAGCTACATTTCTTGTGTGTATTAGCATTCTATTGCCTTTACAAAATATGTCTGATAATTAACTCCTACTTCCATTTATTTTCTGTAAATCATAGAATGGTTTGGGTTGGACCTTGAAAGAGCATCTAGTTCAATCTCTCTGCCATGAAGGGGATTAGTTTGTCACAATGTCTGGAGAAAGTCTTGTGTAAGCATTCTGATTTTTCTCACTCAGTTTAAAGCATCTTCCACAGCACATTTTAGCTTCCAGGAAATTAATAGTACATTATTTTAGACATTATTACATAATAATATCATTCTTTACTTCCATGGCAAAGAACTACATATTCAAAAAAATTCCTGATGTTTAATTACATCAAACATTCAAGATGTTGTATCAAAGGAACCTATTTACATTCTTCTCCTGTAATACCTAAATTCCTTTTAACATTCCTGTAAGGTGAGGGAGTATTTCTTTCCTTATTTTACAGCTGGTGAACTGAGGCTGAGAAACTTGTCAAAGATCATAAAGAAATGAGCGGTGAACATGAAACTAAAGTGAACTTAAGTCCAAGTGACCTTAAGTCCAAGTGAGCACTTCAATGATTTCTGATGTTGCTTTCTGTCATTCATCCAACATACACTTGATTTGATCTACTCTTTAATGGATTTTCTGTTATTCTTATAATCAGAATTTCATTGTTTTCCCCATTTATAGTGTCTGTTCTCTGAAGAACTTGATGAAGTCTTGTCTTTTCTTCATTTTCTGAGTGATAGAGGGCAGTGTTAGAAGCAGCAGCAATTTTCCCATTTTAACCTTCCCAGGATACACCCCTCTTTTCCTATTTCCATGCAAGCATTTTGAGCAGCCCCGTATATAACAAAAGTGAGAGAGAGCAGGGAGCGCAGCCCCTTTCACTGCACCAGTCCTGGTGGAGTTTGGGTTTTTTTTTTTTCTCTTTTCTTTCCACATCCTTCTTGGAACTAATGACACACTCATTTTTTGGGGGGGAGGTGTTTTTGTCAGATTCTTGTCTTTCCCTGCAATATGCTGTATGCTTACCCAGGGAAGTGGTGGAGTCACTGTCCCTGGAGATATTTAAAAGATGTGTAGATGTGGTGCTTAAGGACATGGTTTAGTGATGAACTCAACAGGGTTAGGTTTACGGTTGGACTCTACGATCTTAAAGGTCTTTTCCAACCTAAGTGATTCTGTGACTCTAGATTCTGTGCACCTGTGCAGATGGAGATTTTCCTCCAGTCCCACCACTTCTGAGAATTAGCAATGGCAGCACCAGCTCCCCACATTAACACTTTGAAACAGCTTGTATTTCATGAGCAGTACGTCAGCCACTGCTTGGGAATGGTGATACAAGGGACATTCCTTTACAGAAACAAATGTTTTGCTACATTTTTAACTATGATGAAAAAGATGGGGAAAAAAAAATCAACACAGATCTTTCCTGTCTGCTTCTGGAAAGTAAGCATGAGAGCAAATCTTCAAGCTGTTCACCCCAGGGAGAGGAGGTGAGCTTCTGAATGGCTGTCTGAAGCCCATGAAAAGAAGAGCAGTCATAAAAAAATCTTGATGATACACAAACTTGGGTTTCAATCAGGCTAAACCGAGAACCCTGTGCCTGAACACACTCTCTGACACATCAGCCCCAAAATCTTATGGGAACGGTAGGAGACAAGGACAACAGAGCAGCCAGCTTTACACAAGGAGCAGCAAGGGAAGCTGTTAGACACAAGCACATCAAGACAGCTGTTGCAGGAAAGGATCTATATCCACTTGGGATAGCAGTTGTGCACCAGAGCCAGGAAGCTGGGCCCAGTTGCTGATAGCCAGGTGGCTCTGTGCCAAAAAGCAGGGTGGCACAAGGTCTGCATTTCAGTGTCTTAGCGATACAAGGAAAGGGTTGGGGCCTGAGAAGCTCTTCCTTCAGGAGAGAATGTAACACAGACAAGAGCTGTGGGCCTGATGTCTTTCCCCACTGCCAGGAAGACCTCCCAAAATCCTGGAAAATCATTGTTACAGAGCAAAAATGAGGCAACTGATCCAACTGAATGATCCTGGTGCTAAGCAACCCAGTCATTTTGTTCCCTTTGGATGTAAACTGCATCATTTTCCTGAAGTTAGATGGAGGACCTAGGCATATTTGGCACTTTCCACTTCCAGAAAAGTCTTCTGGAGGCTTCATTTAGTCTCTTTGTTCAGCAAATAGAGAAACTGAACACATACAAGTCTGCAGCAGTTGAACCTCTATTTCCTTCACACATACAGTCTATCTAATTTCAGTGAGCAAGGAGTGTTTGCAAAAGCTGCACACACATCTATTGGTTTTAAGAAAGGGGACTGCAAATAAAACACCTATTTTCTTATCCTCACTTACTCATGTGTTTATTGTGCCAAGTATTTTAAATGTCAGCTCCTCAGGATTATCTCAGAGCTGTATGACCAATTCCCAAACTATGTGCATCAATGGGAATATCAGTGGTTCCACAGCACATCCAAACTCACCCCAAAACACTGCAAATAAAAGACTGTGGGTTTAGGACCGCTTTTTAAACCAAACATTTATTTTAAAAGATAAGAGAATGGCTATTGTCATGCTAAAAGCTGAAGACAAAATTACTATATATATATATATATATGATAGTTTTAAAATATATCACTAATTTCTATTAGTGGAAAAAAAAAATAGGGGAAAAAAAATTTGGCTGTAGTTGCAATCAGTCTTAATTCATTCTTTATTGCTGCTCTGGTTCGGTGTTATTTGAGCTGGTTTAACTGTTAAAAGCGTTTCAAATGTTCACATGGTCTGCATTAGGTTACAGAATAAAAGTAAGTACAGCCCACCAAATGTAACTTTCTGAAATGTAAACCACATGAATTTGATTTCTTTGTGGTACAACTTTAATTGGGTTCAGAGGTCTTTCGGTCTTACCTGTCTATCTGCTCTCTGATGGCCCGACCTGATAAAGCTAATACAAAGAATCTGCGAATGTGATCCAAACTGATTACGCTCAGTTACAGTACATGGCTTTATTCTTGACAGTAATGGCCCTTTAGCCTAGCTCATTTTTAGGCTGCGAGTTTGAACCCTGGAGCCGCCATTGAACTGGCAGTGGAAACATCACAACTTCTAGTAAAAGATCACATCCCCTTGCAACTCTGCAAAACCAGAGAACTGGAGGTAAAGAGAGCACCTAGGTGCTCTGTTAAATGATCATGTATCCTAGAAAAACTGTATGAGCATGTGTACATATGTATGCCTTGCACTGTCACAGCAAATGCCAAAACCGGGAATGCACCCAACACACACTGCATAATAGAGAAGCGACTGCAAACAGAAACTACAACAAAGCCTGAAATCTTCAGAGACTGATCTTCAACTGATTTCAGATTGGTTTGGCTTTTTTCTTTTGACAATACACTGCGTTGCCTTAATGACAATGGCTCATCATTTGCTCATCAGCTCTTCTCTCTGTTTACACCACATTGTGCCACACGCTTTGCTGGAGAGAAACAACAGTCCTGCCCCTTCCCATCCAGAAATCATCAAATCTCAGCAACAAAAATGAACATGCTGTACAACAGGTATACTGACCTCATATCCTGTGACCTGACGTGTAAACAAAGACCTGCATCAGCTTGTGGGAGCAGGTCTGGAGTTAAGCAGACAGCTCAGGAGAGATGTGGGGAGAGAAAGGGTGCAGCGTGCTGAAACACTGAAAGTCCCTTTGCTTGGGTAGCTTGTTTTCTTGGGTTTGGAATGCACAACCTTGATCTTGAAAAGTAGCATGAAAAAGATTCATAGTGCTTATAGTTCTTAGAAGAAAACACCGTAGAAAGGAACACTCAGTAGACTCAGTAATACTATAATATAACCCAATATTGAAAATTACTCAACTGAAACTTCCACTGCAATCCACAAGTTTCATTCAAGTAAGTAAATCATTACAAAGTAAAAACATTACAAGTCATAATCTAGTTCAGGCAAATTACATTCTCTTTTCCCCAAAGGAAGACAAAAAAAATTGACTTTCAAAGCCAATGTAGTAAATTTTTTTAGGTTAATATTTTTCATCCTATTCCCCCAAAGCTGTTGTTGCCTTTGTCATTTTTCTACAGTTCTATTACAGAGAGTTCTGTACTGGTAGAACTGTTCTCCCAAATAATTTCCACTGCTGAACATACAAGCACTAACAAATGAAGTCCCTTAATTAGTTCCAGGTTTTTCCAATAAGCAGTGTTGGCAACACAGCTTTTAGTTCTCTGTCTATCACACAAATAAGGCCTGAAATATGGCAGGGGTGTCTGTTTTCCTGTTCATATAATGGGCAAGCAGGAAGAGTAAGAAAGAAATGTATACCTCAGTGGTGGGTTTTTATTGTCAACATGGAATAGTTTTTTTTGACTTGGAGTTACTTACACCATCTTCAAGGACACATCTTACAGCTTTCCAACTTGTTCATAAGGAAAACTGAACATTTCCAAGGATGTTTCCTCCAAAAAAAAAAATTTATTTTTTTCCTTTGAGGTTTGAAATGTGGTTTTTTCCTTTTTTTCCTCAGCCCCTGTTTTTTTGTTTTGCTGGGGTTTTTTTTTTTATATATACGGGTTTTTGCTTCCCTCTGCATTCATGGGTTCTGTTTGGGTCCAATATTGTTTCTAGCATTTGCTTTGTAGGAGTTAGGGCCCCACAACCCTCTATGTTGCATTAGCATGCAACAAAAAGCTCCATGCTACCAGGCTGTGTACAGAAAAAGACCAGACTGGAAGGGACCCCAGTTTTCCCCACAGTGAAATATAGTTTCACTTGATGGCTTCTGGAATGAACTTTGCCTATTATGTTTTATATAGATTTTGAATAAATCCTTTGAGTCCCAAATTTCTTATTGGAACAATAGAACTATATAGAGGCCAGGGGAAAATTTGGAAGCAAGTATGGATTTTCTTCCCTGTTGTGGAGCCCAGAATCCATATCTTTCTCCACATCTATTTAGTATGGCACAAAGGGAACTCACTAGCTGCTTTCTTCCAGCTTTCCTTGCTACTTCACAGTAGAGATATTATTCTGCTTCCTATTTTATTTCCCCACAGATCAGAAACAATTCAAAGACATTCTAGGTCTCTTTCTTCTGTGGGCCTGGAATGGACTGCAGAGAAAGAAGAAATTAAAACAGGCTAAAAAGGAAATTAATTGTAAAGAGGTCAAGTTTTCCACACGAGTCTTCCATTTGGTGCACATATTATGTGGCTCTGATTTTAAAATCTACTGACCACATATCTTCAGTATGGACTTAGTTTAATACCTGTACCGTGTAACCTCAAACAAACAAACACACTGAAAACAAGCACAAATTGAGAAAAAGAACAGGAAATTGTTTCAAATTTGGTCTCTTGTGTTTACCAGTTCCAGTTCATGCCTTCAAATGTTCCAGCAGTATTTCAACCAGGATCAGCCATCCATAACAGCATGTTGAGTTTAATAGATCTTCTTGTTCAACTGAGTATCTAATAACTATTGCCGCATTTTGCCCACTCTCATAATGCTCATTTACATGTGCTGCTCAAAAAGAGTTACATCAACAACTCGCAGCAATAATTAATTAATGAAGTCCAGCATATCCAAAGGGAGATTCCTTTAGGCACATTAAGTCAGCAGTTCATCTCTCCAGGGGCAGTTTCCAGTAGCAGCACAAAAAGACTTGCTGAGAACACAAGCTTTACCCATGAGTAAGCCAGGGAAGTTCTCTGCATGGTCTGCGAAGATGCTCCAGGAGAACATCACCATTCAGGTCTGTGCATCTCTTAAACACCTTCCTATGCAATGCACGGGACAACTCTACTGCATGTTACAAGCCACGGACATCCGGTATGAGAAACCACCTGCTAGAAAAGGAAGCCAGGTATTCAACTGTAGCTAGCACTTGCTTCCAAAGTACTTAAAGGATCAGAGGCTCCTCCAGACAGCACCTTGCAGCTGAAGTGCAGTGGCATGGTTGCCATCTGGATACCAGAGAAAGCACCCTATCTAAGGTAGGACAAGCAACATCTGCCATAAAAAGACTAATATAAAGGGAGAAGCTTCAATGATATGTTGTATAAATGCCCAGCAACAGGTGTGAAAATGGATTCTCACATCAGTGTGAGCTTCAAGCCCAGTCAGCTGAGATTTAACCAACCTGGAAACCCTATTCATTACTCTTTTAGAAACTTCTCATTATGTTCGCTATTTGTATTCTTTTTAGGTCATGTTACTTTCAAGGTGGGGTCATCCTGTCTGCTTGGGAAATCACAGACATTTCTGTGATTGGGGGGTGGGGAAAGATACGTTTAAAGATATCCAGGCCATAAATAAAAATGCTTAATGCTGGGAATGCTGAGAAGGGCTGAATTCTAAACAAATACTGAGCAGTCCCTATGGAGAAATGAATTCCTCAACATCTACAATGATAGCACAAACGTCAGGTTGCACTTGAACCCATGCCAAGGATCTTTAGGGACTATTAGATGTACATAATCACTCTCAAAACCACCATGAACTGAACAAATGGTTCAGAACAACTGCTCTGCTAAGAAGTCAGGATTAACATATCTGCCCTCTGACCATGTCTAGTAACTTTTTAGTTGCTTAAAGAAAACTTAAGAAGACCAAATACTACCATTTTCAGTAAAGAAATCATGAGACTAGAACCACAAGAAGAATTTTTGTCTAGGACCATTTGATGCTAACCGTGCCTTTGTTTTTTTTAATCTCACAAAAGAAGAGCAAGAGATGGGAGGACAGAAAAGTACAAAGACACAAGCAAGAAAAGGTAGAAAATGAACAACAGGCACAATTTTCTTACATCAGATGTTTTATGTGTGCACACTGTATTTCAATTTATAGGGTTAAAAAGAAGTATGTTACTTTGAGCCCTTACATGTACAGCACCAGCCAGCCTGGATGCTATGGTTAAAGAACTAGATAAAAGTAACATAATATAAATCAGAATTCCCCAGGAAGTATATACAATTCTCTAAAGACTGTCAAATAAGTGAGGGATTTGAATTTCACTCATTTAGAGAATTGTCCACTGAAAACATTTTATTACCTTGCCAAGTTTTTATGGACCCTATCAGACCAGCTGTGATTCACTTCACTTGCAGCAGAGGAAGCTGGTAATAGCTCAAAGATTGCCCCCTTCATTTCATAAACCAATTAGGGCCTGGATCCTACAACTGGAGTAACACAACCCCTTCTTTTACTGGCAAAATTCCACTTCATTTATGTGAGCTCAGAATAAAGGTCTCTGTTGGCAGAATACAGATGCTCATAGCAGCAAATGTTTCTAAAACACACTCTCTAATTTGTTCCTTCTTCTAAGGAACACTCTTCCTGCACTAATCAAAATGAACACTTCTCAATCTACCTGCAGGTTCTGTCTAGTCATCAACCCCTTGCAATTTGTTACTAAAATTTCTAAGATAATTTAAAATTATGATTTACCATGTGCAACTTCGCTAGAAGGTCAAAAAAGTTACAGATTTATTTAAATTATTTCTTCCCTCTGAATAAAGCATAGTTTCATTTGTTTAAAAGAAGACATCTTGGTGATCTTATCATCTTAGATTTATGTATGCTTCTGATTTTCATTGTATTGGGGTTTTGGTGGTTTGGTTTTTGGGGGGGTTCTTGGGGGGTTTTGTTGGGTTTTTTTTCAAATGCATATTTGGCCTGTCCATAGGTATAAACAAAACCATATATATGTCTTACATGGGACCATACTGTATCACTGATTTCTAAAACACAACTCATCAATTAATAGAGCTGCCTACTTTTACAGGTGGTCAACTAGAATCCATACATATTACACACAGTATATAATTTCTGTGTTTTTCCCCAGGCATCTAAATTACTGTCACTGGTTTTCAGCCAGGTATCAGCTTAACAAAAAAAACCCAAAACCAACCCAAACCCCAATCCATTAATACTTCACTAATTTACAGTAGTTTATTAACTTATAGTATATTTTCATGTCCCTTTGAAAGTGTTCAAAGAATACACTGGCAAGACAAACCATGTAAAATTGAGGTGGCTTCTGTTCACTACATCAGTGCCAATTCCCTTATTGAAACAGATGCAAACATAATGTCTTAGTGAGCAACTGAATTTTTATCAGAGTTCTTTGCACTTAAAGCTCTTCACTTCTTACTCCATCATTATAGCCATTGTGCCACCCCCAGCAAACATTTAAGCACTTCTCTGAACTAACATGGTGTGACATAGCATCCCAAAGCTTGCTTCCTCTGCAACTTGCAAACTACTCTCTTAAATAAAAAGAAAAGCAATAAATAAATTTTAAAAAAGCCTTACACCAAACAAAGCCTATCTTGTTTGAGTTAGTGTTTTACTGCAGCTTAGTTGCCTGTCAAATAGGCTGACACTTGGATAAAACACATACTTGAATCACGCATCAGGGCATGTTAAGTGCAAACCTGTGATGAAGAGCAGAGCTATGCAATTCAGCTGTGCAGAGCTCTAATAATCATTTCTGGTCTAGGAAAGCTTGATCTATCGCATCAAACCTGCTGCAGCTCTGAGATCCTCTTCCTTCCAAAAATGATTTTACATCTGTTTCAGTTCAAAGAGTCATATAAATCAGAAGCTCTGACTATAAATTTTGGTGACACCTTTAAAGAAGATTTATACAGTGTGTATTACATATATATATACACGAGAGGTATGTAAGAGATACCAACCACTAAAATTAAGCCATGAATGCTGTATTCTCCAAGTTCTGTATATCATACTTAAATCCTATTTATGACTTACTCTGATGTGAGAGCCAACCAATGCCTATGGAAGCTCACTATTTCTGTTCAGATACAGCTATGGGTCCCGTATGCTACTCTGCCCTGGCTTTCCTATAGTTCTTGGGTGGGATGAGCTTTCCAGAATGGAAACAACATGATCCATTTCTTAGAAACCACTTATATAAGAATTGACTTGAGTGTGGTTATACTACCTGTCTGAATCAACCATTGGGAGATGGAGAGTGCTGCTTTCTCTTTATAACAAAAGACAACAATCCTAATATGAGTCAAGCCAGCAAGTTGTCATTGCTGTGAACAAGTAACATTGCTAATAAACTTAGGACTTTTGTCAAGTAGAAAGTATGAGGCATAAGATACTGCATTCATTAATAAATTTAACCAACATGTATAACAAGAGTGTAAATTTCAGGATAACAGCTAACTTAAAGTCAGATAAGCAACATACTAAGCCATCTCCATTCTTGATTGACAGGCTATTTATTACCTGGCTAATGATCCTCCTTTCAGTCCCCTGAAAGTCATCTTGATATATGTCAGTACTTTCCAATCCCTCCCTAGACTTTACAGCAAGAATGAGTTTTTGGAATGGCATGGGAGTATGTGGTTGGGGCTAGGAGAGAGATGTCATGAACAATCAGCCCTTTGTGCTGTGTCTGACACACAGACCAGTGCTGTTTGCTCTTTTTCTTCCTGACTCAGCAATGTCAGGAGGGGTTGAGTCAGCAGCTCCTGAACATGCCGATACAAAAAACAACAGGGCAGGCTGGGGAGCAGACAGAGCTTCCAAACGTAGAACACAAAGCATCACCGTTTGGTCTGCAGGTCAATGTGTGGCCATGGGCAGCAGCTAGCTAAAAGGGATAAAACAGCTCAAGAGGATTCATCTATCAGAGTCCATTTTCTCCCACATCACCCTGTCTACCAGCTGTAAGCTATGAGACAACTGTGAATGGCTCACTTGTAATAATTTCATAAGTAATTCACCTGAGCTTCCCAGAGACACATGACTTGATGGAATTCCATGTTAAGGTTAGCCGAAGTCTGTAGTAGAAGGGACTCTAGAAAATATGTATTAGCATAAACAGAAGAAAAAGAAGCAAGAGCGTTAAACAGGGAATAAAGCCCAACTTTGAGTACAAAGGCAGAAAAAAAATATTTGGACAGAACAACATGTCAGATGCTCCCTCTTCCCACCTCTCCCTTTTCCCTCCCCCTCCAGTGATCTAGGTCACGTTCTTACATCCTGTGCAACCAAGGCTATGGAATGGACCTAATCCAAGTAACCAAGAGGTCATTTGATACTTCACCTCTCACTGCACATTTCTTCTTATCTCACAACATCCTGTGGTGCTTCAGTTCAAATACATAAGTTGGAACAGAGGCTTTTATCCCAAGTTTCTTGGAAAGGGAACTGGTCTTTGAATTTAATGAAAGCACATCATTCCATGGCCTCTTTGATGCCACAAACTCCTCCAACTTACTAAGAGCTTAAAGAGAGACTTTCTCTGGCATGTACAAAGACCCTTCCGAGTTATCAGCCTGTTCCAAGTGCCTTCCAGAACTAGCTGCATTATGGAATGATTTCTGCTGGTGAACATCTCTAACAGGAGTCTTTTCTCTTTTCTCAAGCTATAAAGGATGATACTCAGAACTCAACCAAGCAGCTGCAGTTTCAGATAGCTTGCTGGTATGGTAAAATTCCTGTGCTTGTCAGAGAGGAGGCCTGTCCTGCCATCTCAGGTCCCTCAAATTAAGACTACCGCTGAAAAGTTTTTTTATTTCCAAATCCCCAAGGCCAGTCACAATGAGTCTGTTCTGTGTCATTGCACTTCTGTTAGTCCCATTACATGCAGTTTTCATGACCACTCCATCTCCCATGCCCCTCTGTTTGGAAAGCATTCAACCCCATGAAAAGATGATAAACTGGAAAGAGAGAGAGACATAAGGCATGATGAGAGGGAAGAGAGAGGAACAGGAAGCAAACACATAGGTGTTAAAATTAATACTGCATGTGGGGACTGAAAGGCTGTCCTCCCACTGGTACCATGATTCTTCAGTACATAAAGGCACCAAAGGCATCTTCCAAAACCCTTTTGTTGCCTTCTCCTACCTGCTTGCATTTCACCAAACATGGTTGCAATTTTTCCCTTCTGATGCTGTGCCAGAAGACCATCTTATCTTGATTAAAATGCTCTACAACACTTTGAAAACAGATAACCTACATCACATGGTTAGTGCTCTATGTCCATTTTAGAGCCTGAGTTCACAAAAACTGGACTTGCACCTCCCTCTGTATTTAGTACAGTATTAACAACTTGCTGGATCTGTGACAATCCTGAATCCTCCTGTGTTCCAGCTAAAATAATTACTAGTTATGTCTGCTACTAGTCTGAAAAACAGCAACAGGTTACTTTCTCCAGGAAAGCTCTGTTAGGCTGCAGCAACCTACAGTCTTTGCTGGTCTGAAAAAGACACCTTACCCAGCAAAACACATGCCCAGATAAAGCAAGCAGTGTACTGTGCTGTCACCAATCTGTCTGACCATAATTTTCACACACATTGCTGAATACTCAATCACTGAAAAAAAAGGAGTTATTTTAAAAAATATGACAAACTGCTATTATACAGCCTAGTTCAGAGCCCCATATCTCGAGCTGATTCAGCTTATCTGCCTTTCTCTACCTTTGACAAATGTATGTCTTATATCATTTTTTCTCCTCTTCCTCCATATGCCTTACTGCTTTTCCTCCATGTATCTTATCTCTAAATTATGTGCTATTAATCAGCCAAAGACACCCTTCACTGCTAAGTGTTCCTCAACTGATTTTTCATCAGCACAAGTAGTTACTAGTTACAGCATTCCTCCCACATGCTAAAGGCTTTTGGGAGGAGGGATGGCAAGGAGGTTAGAGACTGCCTCACCATGTAAATACTGAGACCTTTATACCAACCTGACAGTTTGCTGTAATGATAATGTTGCTGTTTGTTCTCAACCAGGTACATGGCAGGAGGAAAGTGGGACTGCACTTCATCTCATTTTTTAAGTTATTAACCTTCATGCTCTTCCCTTTTTCTGATTAATCTGGCTAGATGCCTGTTCAGTAGTAGCTGAAGCTTAATACCTGAAACAATGTGTGTATATACACTGTGCCAGTAAGGCTTGCCCAACAACACTCACTGGGTCATGTTTTCCCATGCCTTATGTCAGTATCTCATTTTATATGCAAGCCCCCAGAGCCAGAGTAGGGGACAGAAAAAAAAGAGGGAGGAAAAAGAGAAGGAGAGAAGAAAGTAAGGAAAAATTACATCCCTCAGGAACATCAGCTGCTGCAAACTCACCCACTCCTCACCATGAAACGAGCTGTGTGCGGGCACAGGTGGGTCCCATTCTCTGTTACTGGAGCACAGCCTACGAGCAGGGTCTAAATGAAGACTTTCATTGCTGTTCCCTGTTTTCATTGGAGTAAGGCCATCACAAACATTTGCAGGTGGCTTGGCCATAGTCTGACACTAAAATATTTGTGGTTGTGATAAAAATCAGAATATTGCTACAAGATGGTTTCTATATAAACTTTAGGGCTTGATCCTGCTCGTACAGAACTAGCTCAATGAGAATTTTACCCAGTTGCTCTCTGCTTTTTTTATTGCTCATTAAAAGGCATATTCCCTGGCACAATTCTCCTTGGTAAAGACTCATCTACCCTTTGGGGCAGCTTTAGGTGTTTTTTAAAAAAATGGAGAACCCAACCCAAAACCACTGATTTGAGCACCTCAGAATGTGGACTTGTTAAATAGCTGAACCATCTCAACTTCGTAAGGCCAAACGAAAACCAAACTTTGCAGAACTCAAACGTTTTCTGAATCCACCTAGATTTTTTTCTTCAGTTACCTAATATCAAAACCATTGTCCAGTCTGTACTCCTTATGAATGAGTCTTGGATATAATTCTTAGCACATTTAGAATGATAAGATGAAGATAAACGGAAATGACAAGATATGTTCTTTGAATAAATAAAACAGGCACTACAGGGAAAAGTGTGAAGGAAAAAAAGGCAAACAAGGATGCTCAACACTTTGGCAAGTAGATGAAGTCCAAAATGCAGCAATTATCTCCTAGGACACACCATGAACAGAAACTAAAACCTCCTAGGAAGAGGGAAGAATGGGGAACAGAGTATACTGGAGGTCACACCATAAGTCTCATTCACACATCAATTTACACAGAGACTAGAATGCTGACAATTGCCTTCCAGTAGAGCAGCTCTAGACTCAGACTTAGAAAACATTTGTGTGATTCAATAACAGGAGAGAATTAAGATATGTCATGACAAAATTTCCCAAATGAGACACTCACCACTGACTAGGAATAGGTCTTTTTATCCTCAACCCCTCCAACTTTGGAGATTCTAATCACCATGGCCCCAAACCAACACAAACCTAAAACTTGACTGACAGGGTCTTGCAAAACCATGTGTAGGTTTTTTTCTCATTATACAGAAACAATTGTTTGGAAGCCAAGTACAGTCCCATATAAAACACCTCACCACTGACTATTAAAAGTTGTTTGGGGTTTTTTTGTTTTTAATTAGGATCATAATTACCACTAGACCTATTAAGTCACAATTTGAACAGGAGCTTAATCATCCTTAACCCAAATAATGGCATTAGCTGTTTTACTTTCTAAAACTGAAAAATAAACTGTTTCTTCCTCCCTCCCTCTCTCCCAGCCCCCTGTCTTTGAACAGAATGGGACATAAATAAGACAACAGCTTTCCTGGATTCACAGATGAATGGTATTGCACGTGAAATCTCAGTGAACACTGTGTTTTGTCAATCTGTAACATAACACAAAGGCACATCTGTCAAATATGTTTACCTGACCCATACTATCAGATTTCTATATTAAAAACCAAATCCTGAAATAGTAATAAAAACAAAAGCAGATGAGCTTTGCCAGGAACACAGAACTTGGGCAGTGGATGGAATTTGTGTCCTGTGCATGGCTGGGTAACCCTTCTGGAGTGGTCAGTGCCACAGGCTGCCCCTGCCAGCCTGCCACTGGGAGATGGAGAGCCTGTGGTCTATATCCTGCCCCAGCCATCACAAATACTGAAAGAAAACTCAAGATAACTGGATTTTGAGTTTTCAATGCCAGGATTTCACTTTCTGGTTTCACTCTGAAGAGACTGCAAGTTGCTCATCAATTATTGAGACAATGACTGGGGACAGAGACTGCTCTTACACTTATCATGTAATGGAAGTGACCAAATTACAAACGACAGATAATGAATCTAGACTGTTTCTTTATTCACAGTTCACTGAGTTATCTTTTTATCCATATGTTTTCAGGCATAAAACCCCCAAAATTCTCAGAGTTGTGGGACTAAAAACTGTACCCTCAAACCATCTGGGCAGTTTCTGTATAATTAAAAACAAGTTATTGAAACTTAGGAGGACCTCATGGAAGTAACTCGGTGTACAAGACACATAAGATTTTTTTGTACATGCAGTTCTCCAAACATGAGCACACAATTGGCATTCAAGCCAGTGCAATAAGCATCCATACTATCAGTCTATGGGAATAAATATTGATCCATCATCACAAATTGAGCAACTCTTCACAGAGGTAGCTGTGCCAAATTCCACTTATCTTGATGGTCTTTTTATTTTGTTTCCTAGCATTCCTCAGTTATACAGAGTACACAGGAAATAGCCCAGTTCCACTGAGCACCCACAATTCTCACTGAAGGAATTGAAAGAATCAGCTTCAGAACACTCCTTCTTCCCAGAGCAGTTATGAAAACAACATAAACTTTGAATGTAAGCAGACAAAAACAAAAAAATGGATGGAGAAAGCAGGACTTCCCTGTAAGTACAGCACTCTGCCCCTTTTGAACTTAAGTGCCAGATCTGGAGTAGATGTAGTAACCTGGCCATTCCCCCATAGTCTGCAACATATGTTCCAAGAGTCCTTTGCCACATGCTAGCAGGTTCAAGTGCAAACTCTGTAACCTCAAGAACCACAAAGCAAACATCTGGTCTTGCATGCAGCTGAACCTTAAGAACCACGAGGACAACATCTGGTCTTACATGCAGCTGCTGGAACCAGAGAACTGGAGAAATAGAAAATGGAAATGGACTTACCCAATCTGACGATTTGTGGAAGGTGCTTGCGTAATGACCGAACTGGACTGTGGAGACGGCATGGCTTGTTGAATCACAACGCTGGTGTCATGGTTTGGCATCCTTGTGTTTGTCAGCTGGTGAGATCCAGGTCCTGCCATTGCTCCTCCAACTGTGTTATGCATGGAGATATTCTGTGAAAAGATGGGAAATAGGGAGTGGTGGAGGGAAATTAAAAGGAAATAAATGTCTTATCTTGTTTTTGCGTTCTATAGGAATACAATTAGAAATCTGAAAGTATCAACAATATGAAAAGTTGCTGGCTCCTAGTAAATCCCAAGTCAATAAATCTTGTTGTAACCAACAACAATAAAGAAATGAAAAATAACTATTTATTTTTACAGAGCAATATAAATGGAAAAATACCCGCAAATTGACTAATCACTCTTCTGTGATTCTGACTTATGATTTATAATGGGGATATTTAGCACATATTCTCCTAACTGAATGCAATATATATTTTGTTTGAAAATTACTTCTGTGGTGAGCGCATGGCACCTTGATTTACTACACCAGTTGTTTACTGTGTACTAGGTCTGCTTAGACTGACAAGCAAATCAAGTTTTATAGTCCCAAAGTTACAAACAGTACATAGTACGTCACGAAACAGCCATTCCTAGTAGCCTCCATATATTTTTTTTAGAGCAATAATTTCCCAGAGGCCTAGAATAATAGCACTGTATTTGCACATATATAACCTCTGCTGCAGGTAACTTGGAGCCCTTAAAAAGTTATTTTATAAAAAAGAGTTCACAGATAACTCATCTCCACAGAGCAAACAAGCCATGAGAGACCTGGGTACTACTGAGGAAGGAACCCTGGAATAAAACTTCCTCTCCTAATTATCCCTGCACACACAATACACACTGCTACTAAACCGCAGGGTTTGGCTTGGCCCGCGTTTAAAAACAAACAAAACTCTCAAGCCAGAGATAACCCACAGTATATACATATGAAAAATATGGTAACCTTGAGAGCACTCTTTTTGCTATCAGGCATCAACGTGCAGATTGTTAGCAGTCAGAGGAAAAGAAACTTTCCATTATCACCTCACGTTAAAGTGAGGAAAGGGAAAAAAAAACCACCTTTACATGCACACTCTGCCACCAAAGCTCGCACAGAGCCTTGATCTTCCTGACCACTGCAACACTCAGGATTGAAAACTAAAAGTTAACTTTCATTCAAAATTCCGATTTATGAGCCAATTTGTCTAGGAAACACATAAAACCCACAAAATACTGATAGATAAACCTGTCAAGAAAGGAAACTCAAAGCTCTGCCCAAACGTGGAGGACAGGAGAGGCAGACAATATATTGAATCTCAGACCTAAAAGAAATACTGCATTCTGAACCAAAACAAGAATAAACCCTTTAGATTACATTCCTCATAGAAAAGGAGTCAATAATTAGAGGACCCACACTAAAGGCCTTAGTTGTCATCCCCTTATCTCCCAATTCTAATGTATTTCAAATGATTTCCCAGGCTGATGTGGCCACAGGGATCTCCATTTCTTTTACAGTTGTTCCAGTCTTCATAAAGAGGCAGAGGTGCTGCCTACAGCCACATGGTTAGCCCACTCACTCAGCATGAAGAGAACCCAGCTCTGAGTTCCTGTTCCGGTAAATAATTTACACAGTATGAATCACGTCCAGCAGCAGAATAGCCAGTATTCACTTAGGAGCATGGATTACAGGAGGAAGCCAGACCAAGGACTTTAATAGTAATTTTTAATTAAAAATTCATTTTTCATGCCCAGTAGTATGTCACAACCACCACCAGGAAATAAGAGAGAATAACCTCAGATATATGGAATCTTTTCCAAATGAAGATCTCCCTCATCTACCATATTTGTATAAAAATGTTGCTTCTTCAATGAATTTGTGTTTTCTGACGAAAAACTGTTCTGTTAAAAAAAGAAAAAAAAATTATATATATATAATGTGTGTGTGTGTGTAGCCAAATTTAGTTCAGGATTCAAAACCACACTGACTTTTTTTAATCATTACAAGACTTTGCAAAACCAGGTCTAATAATCTATCCATCTGTAAGTAAATCTTTTAGCACTATCACTTCCTAAAGCTTCCCCTTTATATTAAATGCACGTGTTTCCATTAAAACCTATGAAACTGTGATACTGACTTGTTTCAAAGTTTACCCTCATTTAATTTCTCCTTTACACTGCCTCCACAGTTTCTGAATCTTTCCAAATACTTCTGTTTTGCTGTTTGCTTTCGCTAGTATGTTTATTAGAGTAAATACTAAATTGCAAGAGAGGTATACAGTACTTGTACCTCTGGGTCCACAGGGGAGCATCAAAGAAGAAAAGTATCAGTCACCCACAACGAGTTGCTCTGCAGTGCTACACAACTGCCCCCTGCCATTGCCAGCACAGATCGCCTGCCTGCACACACGTGCCTTGCTTCCAACCAGGGCTGCATTCATGAAGCCAGAGCACTAGCATGAAACCATCCAGGATCCACAAAGCCTTTCTCTAGATTACAGACTCCAGATTTCCAGATTCCTTTCTCTAGATTACAGACTCCATAAATTTCCAAAAACTACAGAGCACTGCTCTGCTCCATGGAAGGATCTTTAAAGGAAACATAGTGCCATGAATCCATGAGTCCTGGGAAAGGACATCACAAGCTTTAGACAAGTGGGACTCCAGCACTTGCCCAGATTTTGACTGGATTTTGTTGTACCATGGCAGGGCAGAACAAGATTTAATATCAGATTCCAATGCTCCTAGATTCAGTATTTCAGTTTTCTTCTTCTATTTCCCTTTTCTCCTACAATTCCAGACCTCTCTAAGGTACAAATGGTATGAATTATGAGAGGTATGAAAAATTTTGTTTGCACAATAGACATTGTACTTATTAGCTTACATGCATAAACTTGTAACACTGTTTCAAAGTTTTAATAATTTCCAATAAACTGTATCTTTTCAGAAAGTAGGCTGAATACATGACACACAGAAAGCAAAAACAGAATAAAAACCTGTCCATGCATCCAGATGTCCATTCTTCTCAGTAATGCAAGAGCTGCTGCTGGGCAAGAACTACACCTTTCTACTATGCTGCCAAGAGAAAGCCTAAGGTTTCCCAACAAAATATCAAACTCAGCATGACTCTCACATTCATAAGAAAAGGATTTGGCAATCTCATAATAATTTATATCCACGAGATGCTTGTGAATTTACAGAGAAGTTCAAGCAAGTTCACACTTAAATGACAATGCCTGTGCTTTGAAAGATGGCAGGAAGGTAATGCACAACAGATCTGACACTAAGCCTATCTGATCTAGTCATATGCATCATGACATACAGAATGACTCTATATCACCAGCACAGCAAGACTAGGCTCGTTGCATGTGTAATGCAGACAGTCTTCAGAACTCCCAAAGTGGCCTTGCTGTTTGCAGCTTGGCACCTGATTCCAAATGGATCTGGATAGGATATTAACAAGCTCCTTGCAGACTCAACTTTACGCCCTTATAGAAACATGACAAATTCAGCAATGTTGGCCAAAACTGAGACCTCAATTTTTTAGCTGAATTGCTATTTGGCTAGCTCTATTTTTAAGGCATTTTGCATGCTTCTCCACCATGGATCCACGAAGAACATCTCGCTTTGACTCCCCCTTTCATCTTCTCCAGCTTTTAAGTCAATGGTTAAAATTAATTGATTTATACTAGGTGGGAGCTAGCTCCCAGCACTCCAACTCAGAGCATAAGTCAACAGGAGGGATGACACAGACAGAGCTCTCCCTCTGCTTTTAACACTCCCAAAACCCATCCGTACTCAGAGAGTATGATACACACTCAGAATTTTCTCAGAGATCTTCACAACTGTCCTTTAGCATTAGAAGAGGGCATATGAGATTATTATTATCTGTTCTATTGAAAAAACATAAATGTTCACACAGGGAACAGGCCACCTGCATGCCAGGAGCTGTAGAGACACGAAAGACATCCCCTGCCCTTAGGATTCATTTAATGGATCTTAATTAAGATCCAATAAATTAAGAGGAATTTCTTTCTTCTAGGATTAAGTTTCATCTTCAACAAAGTTCCCAGTTACTCCCACTGAAGCAGAAACTAGGATTATAATACTAAAGAGCTTTTAAAGAAATGCTCCCCTCACCCTTGTGCACATGCTCATACTGTACTCTCCAGCAGTATTTAACATTCAAATAAATAAAACAAAAACCAACAAGCCATATTCACAAACTGCTTTTAAATCATCATGCTCATTCTCAACCTTTCCAGCTGCACAAGGAAAGGGAATAGATCATCATCAGCTTGACTTCTCCCCAGTTACACTGTATTCCCCATTTTAGCTTCAGACTTTCAATAAAACATTTGAGCATTTTTCTCCCACATGCAACCATTTAACTTTGGATAGGCAACACACTTCTTTTTTCTAAAGGCTAAAAACTTCTTGAAGTCATGCTTCCATGTTCTGGCGGAGAGGATTACACATCACTCCACAAGAACACACACCCTGTTGGCAAGCACAGCAGAGAAATGACGACTCTGCAGACACAGGCGAAATATACCCCATGACTCCAGGCAGTCACCATTTCCAGTAAACCCCAGTTCTTCCCGAGAAAACACCCATCCACATGTCACACGGTACCACCTGTATCACACATCCACCTCTGAATGCAAAGGATGGAGATGGATCCATCCTTTAAGATCCATTGTAATATTCTGAATTCAAACAAAGTTTTTTGTGGTTTTAAACTTGAAGAGCCACTTTCTGTACCAAAGCCAGCTTACATTTTCCTACCATTCTTTTTCAACTGTGAGGTTTCATGAAAAGTGCAAATACCGGTTTTATACAAACTGAAGACTCATTCAGGATTGTTCGGAATGGGCTTTTAGATCAACAGACCTATGACCTATAACCAACTGTACATAAATATGTTTTGCAGACTATTATATAAATTCTAAAGTCAGAAGGTATTTGCCATGAAAAATGAAAGAAAATACAATTCATCTAAACAAAGACAAAAGCACTTTTTTTGCATTTTTCTATTTTCTGCAAAAAATCATTTAACAATATTTTCCCAAACAGCAACTTTAAACATTTTTTTAAATAATTCAAGAGAAAAGGCGCCAACTTAAAAAAATAAATTAAATACAGAAATCAAATACACAGCAATATTTTACAAAGTATATAACCTAGTCTCTCAATTAATATATTTTACAAGGATAAATATTCTAAGCTGTCCCATTGTCAGGCATTTTACAATTTATGGGGAAAGAAAACAAGTATTTCTAACCTAAAGTCTTCTAGGAAGCTCTATAGACACACAGCATTCAGGGTAATCAAGATATATACTTAAATGTCAGCTACACATGCACTCTTAAAAAGTACACAGTAGCATCTTGCCCGATTCTGGAGAGCATAACTTCACAACATACATAATACACACATGAGTGGAAGCTACCAGTGAAACAGCACATGCCGCTTACACAACCAAAGAATCTGCTGGCCTAAAAATTTGGAAGACATTGTTGTAAAGAAAATTATAGACTAAATGTGGTAAATAATGGCAGGATTAGAAGTTATTTTAATCATATACAATCTCTATCAAAATTACTGAGCCTCTATGAATTCTCTCCCAACAGAAGAAAAATATCATCTCAAAACAAAAGTTATCAAATCTTCCCAGAAACAGCATCAACTCATTTATTTTCTTATTATTCAGACCCATGCGCAAGGAAAACGCCCTCACACTAGTCCATCACAACTGTTTCATCTGGTACTAGTGTGCAACATCTGAACTTCCATATGCACAGAACTAAGCTTGCTGTCCACCCAAGGCCAGCAAACATAGGGAAGAAAACTGAGATAAAAAGATGAATCAGATTACTAATGCAGTTCAGGGATTACAGGAAAAAGGAAGTCTATTACGAAGATTAAGATTTTTTTAAAAGGAAAAAAGGAAAAAGTTCCATTATGCAAGAGATGGGAGAGCGTAAACTTGGTGCAGACTGAAATGCAATACTTTCTTTTTTTAAATTGTAACATCTGTATAGCTTGAATGAGAAAAAGCACTAAAGCAGAAAAAAGGACATAGAAACAAACTGCTGGGAAATGCTGTGTAGTAACAATAAGCATAAGGGAAAAACACTAGGAAGATCTTATTGCAAACTGCTCAAATCCATTTAACTCCCTTACTTAGCAAGAAGTATGAAGTCACTGAACGAGGCTGACACATGCAAAACACAGAACTGATGCCAAAGGATCTATTCCTCAAAACATTTCTAAGAAAAGCAAATGCTCACTTAACAGCTACTTGATAAAAAAAATGGCACATTAAAAAAAAGGGCAAGCAGAAGGACTCTTCCCTGCCCTGAAGACCCATCTGATGTCTACCCCTGAACTGGACATAGCTACCCACACAATGCTGGAGACTCAAAAGCCAGGAGCGGTACATCTGATTTCTTGAACCCCAGGTACCACTGCTCAGTCAAATGTTATCAACCTGATCTCTTTAGGGAAACATATAAGAAATTAAAACTTACTCAAAAATGATGAGTAATGATAGGCAGATGGGGGAAGAAAGGAAACATTGCTCTTACTGAAATCATAAAGCTTTGCATCTGCACTTATCAGACTCGGCCACTGGTTTCCAATTTTTTGGATCACAGGCCTCTGTCAACCCTCTGAATTTCTCACAGAGCACTCTGTGCTCTTATCATAAATTGTGTAATTAAGGCAAGATGGTTCCACAGACCAGCTGCAGATGACTTACCACAGCTTTGCGACCACCAGCAGTTCACAGACCAGAGTTTAACCGCCACCCAAATACTGCTTCAGAGCACCGTGACTAGAATTTCTTGACAAAAAAAGATAATATTTCCAAAGGTATCTATAGAATTCAGAAGCCCAAGTTCCTTTTTCAAAATGTCTTCAGTCTTTTGTAGCCTTAGTGAACTATTACTGTTAATTAATGGATCAGACTTGTGTAGTGGGGCTGGCAGGAGCTTTGCAAAATTTTATCCTAAGTATCTATGCTGGAATACACAGGAAAATTTCATTTTTGTTTTAAGTTAGGATGAATTATTCTTAAATGTAGACATGTTGGCTGCTCCTGAAGAGGTACAAACAAAACCAAACCCTCATAAATCATCTTTTTATCCTGTTTTCTTTCAATAGCTGTTACCATGTTATCAGAAACTTTCTGAGATACACCAAGTGGTGCAAATGAAACCTCAAGTCTGCTAATCTCCAGCAAACTATGTGATGCTGCTAAGAAGCACAGCACAAGACATGGGGCAGACATATGAAGTGCTAAGTCAGGTGTAAGCCATCTCAAGGCTAGAGCAGTCACCACCAAAAGTGGAAGTCCAAAGGGCCCATAAAAGCACTACTACTCTGTTAAGACCACTGCCTGAAGGGTGACAGCCCTGCACAAAATCTCCACACAGCTCATGCTGCTGGCCAGCCTCTGATTTGTCTCCACTTGGCCTCTGCCCCTTGGGTACCCGGAGTGCACTGCCACCTCCTCTGGTCTCTTCCTCGCACCTTCTGGGGAAAACACACATGAACTTCTTTCAGAGGCAAGTTAAGCCTCCCTGCCTGTCCTCCTTTTTGGCTGCTGGTTTAAGCAAATGCTCCAACTCCTCTGATATTATGAACAAAATGCAGGAGATTTAGAATTTTTGGTCTCTTATCTTAATTTTTGTGACATGATCTAATTACAGATATTCAGTAGTGCCCTCTAATTACCAGTAGAAATGAATACTGAAAGATGACCCTTGTCTTCCACAATTCCCTCCCCTCTTCCCCCACTACCCTCCTCATGCCCTTTTCAGCATGTCTGTCCAGACTATGCTTTTGACATATGAAGCCTTCTTTGCATGCACAGTAAGTAATATATGGTGTGTACCAGATGTACCCACGATAAACCATTTACTAGGGGAAAGGAAAAAAGTGATATCAAAGAAATGCAATGAACATATTTTAAAGGAGAAGGAAATTTTGAAAGACTGGTCTCACCAGAGTTTGAAAGGAAATAGCTTCTCTATGGGAAAAGATGACATCAGATTGCATGCTTATGTCCTGAAATTTCCTACAGATATCTCCCATTTTCCTCAGGGTTGCTTGCTTCATACACAATTACTTGCCCAAGATAGCCATTTAAGCAACACGGCACAAAGAGCTGCTTCTGTTCAAATAACCGTCAGTAACATTAAGTGTGCACAGCCCAGTTCGGATCACTCAGGGTGTTTTGCACAGCTAACGCCACACCACGTCCTGCTAATTGGGAAGCTGCAGATCATGGGAAACAACTGGCTGCCTGGCTCTACCCAGTTCTGTCATACTTTATGCAAAAGCCATAAACTGACTATTTCATTTCTTCCAAGTTGCCTATTGTGACATTTATAAACAGGAACCTGGCAGCATGTCAATGGTGCAAACTGATTTCCTTTTCTAAATACAATTTTAAAAAGCAAATAAACAAGGTTATGCCTGCTAATGAAACATTATATGCCATGCTGGAGCTAGTTTTTCTCAAATGTATTCTCTAGAGCAGATGGAACACCAATAAACACAAAACAACAAACCTTTTTATAAAAAGCATGTTTATAAGAAAATACATCCTCCATAGAACTTTGTCTAAGGAAAAACTGACTTACAACTGTAATGTTATCTTGGGGACACAATTACAGTCCCATTGGATTGCTGTAAACAAGGGAGCTTGCCATGAATTTCAAATGGAGAAGCACTAGTAAGAAACTTGAAAGGGAAGAAAAGAGATATGCTAGTATACTTACTAGGTGTAATTCCTAGAGGCCTTAGTTGAAATCAAGGCCTTATTGTGCTAAAATTGTATAGACACATTGATGGACTACACTTGCCCACAAGCCTTATAGAGCCCAGAGACAAAGCAAGGAAAGAGGAAGGAAGAGAGAGAGAAAGTGATTTGTGTAGCCAAAAATCAGAACTCAATGGAAGGGGTCTTTTTTCCAAGTCCAGTGTCTTATGCACTATTGCGCACTGTTTCTCTGCATCTAATTCTTATAAATTAATTCAGAAAACAAGAAACTTAAATTAAACAAAGAAAACATGAAAAAAACAGTATTATAAGCTCTACTCTGAGTTTTTGCCAGCCCTATCATTTCATTTCTGTAAATCAGACAGAATGCAAGTGGGCACTTCTCAAATTTGATGCATGTCAACTTTTGCAGGACAAGCAATTAGACATCCAAAAGCAGCTGCCAGATCTGGAGGCCAGTCAGAGGGTAGTTGAAAACCTGGTTTTCCTTTCTTTATTGTAAGGAGTTTTGTTTTTATCCATCATGAAACAGAAAGCTGGGGGGGAGGGCGGCAGTCCTCCAGGAATTGCTTTAAACAAGCCTTTGATACCACTAACTGAAGGCACTAGGCTTTTCAACATTATGCAAACCATTTATAATCTGTTAAAAGCAAATTCACAGAGACGGCACTTTGGCATTTAAATTTGTTATATTTTATTTAAAGCTTCTTTGAAATTCTACTCATTGATTTCACTGGCATAAATTATTGGCATCATGCATGAGTTACAGCAATGGCTGCTTGACTGTATTCAATGACCAGAACATTTTTTAGACAGAGCAGTTGGTAAAGGAGAGCAAGGATGGTAGCAACAAAACAGCCAGTGGTTTTCCATTCAGGCAGTATCAAGCAGGAAACCAGCAGGCTTCACTTTTCTGCTAAGAAGTCAAGTGGAAATGCTGCTACCCTGGTAATAAAATGCATCTCCTAAATATTCTTTTAACCCCAGTCCACTGCAGCAGCTATGTTGGGTCAGGCTGGTTAGTACTTCATGGGGACTAAAACAAAATGTTAGGAAAGGTCCAGGAGTCAAGGCCAACAGTGGTCACAAAAAGCACCCAGATAGACATTCTGCAGTCTGGTTAAGAAGAAACACGCTGCCCTTGTCCAACTCTGCCTTGGCTTCAGCAGTTACCTTCTGCAGTTGCAGACAGGCAGGAAAAAACACTAACAAGACTAGAAGAACAAACATGCTTTGAAGAAAGAGAAACCAATAGTGTTCCTCCTGCAAAAAAACAACATGACTATCCAATGATGAAGACATGGACTCTGGTCTTAAATCTCAGCTTGCTGGGGACCACTGAAAGAAGAGCTACTGTCACTGGGAAATAAACCAAGTAAGCAAGCTGGTGTGGAGTTGGGACATATAGCTTCCCAGGACTGGGATAGCAGAAGACATCAGAAATATAACTCCTTGGGCTCCCAAGTCGTTCTGCAGGTCAGGTACGCTGGGAACTGCATAGCCATCCTTTTCCCCACTCTGCTACAGATTTGCTGCATGACTTCAAGCAAATGACTTCACATTCTTCTGCCTTACATCTAAAACAGGATGAGTATCTTCAAATACTACAGAGTGTTTGGAAGTGACAAGTTAAAAGCTTTTAGAGACAACACAGTATACCTAGGAAGGCAATATAATACAGCATTGACAGAGCAGAAAGGTTTTTTGGTAAAAGAACAACTCCACAAGACTTTGGAGTAGCATGCATTTGAATTTCAGCCTCACAGAAATTACAAGAAATCATAACCAAGATACTTGAACTAATATAGAAACAGTTATATGATGAATACCATAAGAGGAATAGCAAGACAAAAGAACTGTTCTTTGGTGACTAGAAACAGGAGAGAAGAGAAGGATATGTGAATCAGTAAATGTGAAGAATGATTGCATACTCAAGTCCAGATAGCATTGCAGGATCTATTGTTCAGAGAAGGGGAGCTCATCATCCGCAGAAAATTGGATCCAATTAAAGCATTCCTGGCTGTACATCCAAATCTGGGCACTAAAAATTGCAAGCCATATTAGAAGAGTCAAGCTAAAAATCTTACTGAGGTTATATGGCAGCTGTGGTGGAGGGGGTAAATTCTCACTTGTAAAAGTAGGACACATTTGGCTCAGCTTCTTTTCTGACTGGACTAAATGGAGAGAAGAATAAACAAGCTTCACTATATTTGATAACGGTACCAGACAGTCATCCAGATGTACACGCTTCCAGTCACACTAATTAAATGTGGTGTGGAACCATCCTGGGGAAATTACATATTCTTCCTTTAGAGTACAACATGCTTCTGAAATGCCTTGGTGAAGCCTCACTCCACCTGAGGAGTCACAATGCTCGTTTTCCTAAGTAATAAACAATTGGTCCTCCTGTAATGGTGTGACCCAGCCAGCCACCCAACTTCATACAAGGAGGCAAAACATAAATCAGGCAATGGATAGCAGGAGTTTCAGCTGAGCCATGAACAATACAAAACAGGTATACATCCTTGAGGAACAACCTAGCTGCATGTGGAGAACTGTTATTCTGAATACTCTTCACACAGAAGCTTTTGCCTACAGAGTGGATGTCAGTGAGATGTTTACAATCAAA
>NW_010327301.1:50228-52944 GCF_000700745.2 Antrostomus carolinensis | reverse complement strand
ATGATTATCATCACGATCCCATTCTCAAAAGTGGCTAGCTAATAAGGTACCGGCATTAAAGAGTATATTACTCTTGAACACAATAACAACACTGCTCATTTTAAACCCACCTAACTTACAGTTATGTTGGAAGTTATTACTACACAAGACTCAAAACACAGCTGCTGTGGAGTCCAGAAATTGCTGTCTGGTTTTTCTTCATTGTCAGAAGATCACGGAAAGGACTGTGCTTTGGAAATCCATTGGATCACACTGTCTAAGCACAAGGAAATAGGTTTTCCAGTAAGATAGTGCTTTGAAGGTGATTCTGTGAAAACCTGTCTGCCAGTTCTCTAGGAAAATTACAGTGGCAACTCCTGATCACAGACAGCATTTTAGAAACTTAAGATAGCTGCTAAATAGCCTAACCTTCAGTATTCCTGGTGATAAGTATATAGAAAAAGGCAACACAGCCTGTTTGATATTCTGAAAGCCACTGCCTGAACATCTCATAACTGAATGCTTGAACTCATTTCAAATACTTGGCACAAACTGTCAAATTTGATATCAAAGTCAAAAAAGCCAGTGCTGTTTGTGGCTCAGTGTAAGGTCTCCTTCAAAAAGTGGGGTGGCAGCTCACATTTCTGACATGCACTTGTGAAAAGGTTTGCAAAGTTGAATCCAGTGAGTCTAGATTGCTAGAGATGCCCCAGAATTTTGCCCAAAGTTTCACACTTTCAAATGATCCAAACAAGAAAGCTGTTAAGTTTGTCTGAAGTTACTAAGTGTGTCCCATGTAGTAAGACCAGAAATTTTAATCCTCCCAACAAGATTTATTAGGTATTGGCAGGGATGTGTGTGTAAGTTTAGCATTCAGAGAAAAGCTATTCAACAGAGAAAGAAAGAAAAAAATACAAAGTTGTAAACTCGATGAGGTTCAAAGCAAAAAAAAAAAAAAAAAAAAAAAAAAAGATTAGTGTGATAGTAGAGAATATTCTTTGTTGTTCTTTTAGATTATTTGCTTTAAGGCAGAAATATGATAGTCTGAATTTTAATAAGATATGGTAAGAAGTCTGTGATGTAGGGAGTCCAAATGATTATTCTTCCTTCAAAAAGGAAAGACAACGTACTACCCTACAATACTTGGTCTGTCTCTTCTTACAGTAAACATTGCTAATGCTCCTGGAGAGGGGCTGACCTCGCCAGCCAATTACATTATGCTAATTTGTCTGTTACTATAACTCCTACAGAGGCATTCACAGCTCAAAGCAGGACAGAGATTTATATTGTCTCTTCCAAGTTGCAGACTACAGACGTTAATCTCTCTCTCCTTGCAGTTACAGCTCTACATGGCAATATCTACATGCAGTGCCACTGCACATTCAAAGCGACAGTTATTGCCAGCTTTATTCCACTTAAAAGACAAGCCGTGGTCCTACCTTGCCCTTTCAATAACTGTCACTCTAAGAAAGCATATGCTTGGTAACAGCTGTTTTCGTATGAAAACATATGGTTTCTCATATGCTTTTGAAAACACCACAGGAATGTATTCGCTAGCACCACGTCCCTATATCCAGCAACAAAATCATCGAAAGGGACTGCAATACGTTTTCTATGTTGTACTCATGTAGTACAAAAACACCTATTATTTTAAAGAAGCAAAAAATCATCCAGCTGAAAAGATTCAATGTAAAAAATAAGGCTCAGAATTTAGGAGCTATATGCACTACATTAGTACTTAAAGATGAGATCAAAACCTTGGTCTTGTACAGACATGGCAAATAGCATGCTTCATGCAAACTGTTTACAGCCCATATTTTTTCATTAAAAAAAAAAAACAAAAACAAAAAAACAACCAACGTATGAGATGGGGCTCTTCTAACTGCTGGAAAGATCAGGAGCTTCCCTAACATCTTTCAGCTGAGGTATGATAAACAGAGTACCCAAAACAATTGAGTCATAGCAATTTATAATAGTAAACTACTGTCCATCAAGTAAACCACAGTAATGACCTTTACACGCTTCTCTCCCTCCCTCTGTAATATTTAGGGCAAGCTAAGAGTATTCACATGGCCAGGCGCATGTCAGAGGAGATAAAAAGAAGCTAACTTGTTTGGCTACTTTAACTCAGATATGTTTGGTCTAGGGCCAGGCTAAATTAAAAGCTAAATATTTGGTAAATAAATGTTCCAGCTGTGGTTTTGAAACTGATTTCCACATCAACTGACATAAAAATGCAGAAAGTTTTCAAAGTGTTAAAAAGACAGGAAAGTTACAGGTCAGCGGGAAAACAAGAAAAATGCAACAACGTGGCTTATGAGAAGGTCTTACAGAAATTACCTATTGGCTTTAAAAATAATTCCACTGGGATGTTTTTAGAAAAGAAAGAAAAAAATTATATTGAATCCAGTTTATGTTCTAGCATCAACATCATCAAGAAAACCACCCAAACATTACTGCAAGACCTTCTAAACATACCTGTACCTGTAGGTAGTATTCCAGTACTTCTCATGTAATTTCAAAAATTTTACACCTTTGTCTTTATGGCAGTTAAATACACAGTCACACCAAAAAACAAAACCCCATCACACCAAAATGTTAGTGTTTTATTACCTATTAACAGTGAGAGGGCACACACAGAAGTCCACACAAAACTGTATCGCTGACTTTACAATTTCCAGCAGACCATGTTGCGGTACCACCTGCAGTTAATGCTCTGAGCCACAGTCTGACTTTT
>NW_010327301.1:22958-50199 GCF_000700745.2 Antrostomus carolinensis | reverse complement strand
TGCCAATGAATGGCAAGAACTGGTGAAACTCCTGTGATAGCTTGAGGTATGGCCCTCAGGCATCTGGTCAGCCCTTTCCATGGGTTATGATTCCCTCTGTGCAGTCTGTGAAAGGCAACACTTGCCTGGTGGACACATATGTTGCTATGAGGATCTATCATCTTGCAACCTACTGGCAGATGTGCAATAAACCCATACTGACCTTCTTTCTAAAAGCAAGCAGCAACCAAAGATTTAGTAAGATGCCATGGGCATAGAAGACATAAGAAAACAAGTTGATCCCTTGTGTAACTGTTCCTACCAGTGAGGATCTAATGCACCAGGGACAAATCTAAAAAGCCCTCAGAGGAGATTAACATAGGTTGTTTCACTTGGAACATATGAACTGTGCCTGAAAGTGATATAAGTCAAGGGAGAGAATGGAAAGATACCATCACCTGACAAAAAGATGCTTCGCAGTTAGCAAATAGAGGTGTAACCTTGTTAGCCTGGTTAGACACCACAAAGAAATTACAAAACCAGCTTTCAATACCAGCTTATTAACAGGACCCAGTGGTCTCAATCCCAGAAGGTAACAGAGCACTTTTTGCCTAAGGTGACTCTTTCAAGCTCAAACAAATAGCAAGGTAAAAAAGAAAAAAGTCCATATCATGGAGGGAAACAGTACATATGCAGCACTGGCCATATCTGCAAAGATTCAGCATAAGAGCATGATGAAATCAGATTTGCTTCTTTTTCTGGGGAAAGGGGGGGGAAGGGGGCAAAGAAAAAGGGCAAAACGGGGGAAAGGAAAAGGGGAAAATGGGGGAAAGGAAAAGGGGGGAAAAAGGTACAGCCTGCCATTCACATATTTCATATCCTGCCAAAACCAACAGTATTCTCATTTGACTTCAATTTGGAAGAAAAGCTTGATTTACAGATACATATCCAGTCTTTTCAAATGTATCAAACAGCTTTGTGTGATGACAGGTGTTTTCATAAGGGTGACATGTATTTTCTCAGCAGTGTGAGAAGACTTAAATGTACACACAACAAAAACTAAATCAACTACTTAAGATATCATACAGCACATAGCATATTAAAAATTAATAAAAATATTTCTAGAATTATATTGTTCACCTACATTTCCCTTTAGAATCAGAATACTGGTTCTTCCATTAAGCCAGTTAATTTGCTGGTAGCGATCAACACATGATATATTTCTAAGTCTCCAAAATTTAATTTTCGGCTCATTTTCCAGCTGATGAACAAAAGGAAACTGCTCTTCCTGCATAATTAACTTAGCTTATACTCCTATCATGAACAGTCTATACAAGGCTATATCTGTACTATCTATATGACAGTCTCATCGTGACCTTACTATGCACGCAGGCAAAAAAAATAAATAATAAAAAAAAAAATCGCACTGCAGACTCGCAACAACTTCAGCAAAACTCACCTCTTACTAGAAGTTACCTAAGATCATCTCATTTTACCTACATATATCCTCTGTATTAAGCAACACTTTCAAAAGAAGTAGTAAAAGGAGAGCACAGTATTTTGAAGCTGAAGCTTTCCAATCATTTCAGTGGGTTTATATGAGCAAATCTGATCCCTTTGTGCAGTTTTTAAAATTTCACCACTGCAAGTATAACTTTTGGTTATCTCTTTATTAATTATTACTGGCAGAAGCTTATCTGCTTGACAGGAGAGAGAAGGAGCATTTAAAATCACCAGAGTACCATATTGCTTTACATCCCAAAAGGGGTGAGGGTGTCAAACTGGCACAGCTCACAGAAGTCAAAGTGGCAGGGATCTGATGCAGGCAGTATCCGTACAGACAGCATGCTAGGTTCCTTAGCTGCTCAGCTCTTTCACACTGTATGAATAGACTTTGAATGCATCAATTCTGGTACAAGCAGAGATTTTTTTTATTTTTTTGGAAAACATGCCATGGTATTAGGTTAGTAATTTAACCTTGTTGTCAATATAATAGTTATGGTATAATCCTTCACGTTATGAAAGTAATTGCCATAATCATAACGCACATTCAATTATTTCTTGTGCTACAGTGCAGCTGCTGTGGTTTCCCACTGGCCAACCTGCCATCCTATTGCTGAGGAGACAAGAAGGGGCAGAAAGCAGAACTCACAAAACACTACTCCAGCCCATCCCTCTCCCTGGCCTAATAGCAAATGACTCCCCATCCCAGTTAATAAAGAGCTCCTTGTCCCTCCATTATGCAGTGTAATCTTTAAAAGATTACATTCTCATTTGGGAATGAGCCAAGAGCCAGTGGGAAATTCTCTAGTAAATTGGACAGGGAGACAACAATATGAAGGGCAGCTGGATGGGAGTACATTTTTTTCAGGGCATTCCTATTCCTGGGGCCCTCCGGCATTGTTAGAAGTCCTGCAGTCTCGGCTCTTTTCACTGCTGTGTCGTCAGGATAATGTGATTCAAAAAGGGGATAGAGATTAGCTAGTTTGAAGATGGAATGTGAGGAAACAAATATTGAAAAGTAGTGCAAAAAGAAGGGAAAGCCCAATTATTTTTAAATTATTTTTAAATCTTACCACTTTACATAAAAACAAAAGAAGAGCACATTGTTTTAAAACACTGTATTAAGCGTATCAACTACAACAGTAAAATATGGGGTTTTTTTCTTCCTCAACTGTCATCAAGAAGGCAATTTGAGCACTCCACAACTAATAGCATGTTAAGTAGTATTTTGAAAGACATTTCCCTCACTGCTGATCTCCCCTTGCCTGCACCTTCCAACAGATGCATTTGCCCTGTGGAACCTACTTTCCACCCCATCCTACCTGTGATCCAGGATGGAGAAAACCAAAACAACACAGGGCAGGCATCCCTGTCCCATTTATCCCTGCACACAGAAGGATGCAAGCAAATGAGCAAGGTAACTAGAATTTTTGTATGCTTGTGGTTTGGGGTTTTTTTGGGTGGTTTTTTTTTGGTGGGGGTGTTGGTAAGTTTGTGGGTTTGTTTTGGTTTTGGGAGGGTTTCTAATTTTGGGGTTTTTTCCCCCTTCCACTTTTAATGTTCTTTAGAAATACTTTCTCAAGAAGTCACACAAATTTGTGTATTCAGAAGACTTGGTAGGTGCCTCATGTTTATCTGGTCAATAATGACATATATATACTATAATCTTAATACCACTTTCTGTTCGAAAGTATAGAAATCTCAGAGAAAAAAAATGAAAAAAGCTATAACAAATTAACTTTTTTTAAAGTAGCAGATCTTTTTTTTATTCCTCCAGAAAAAATAAGGTTTTAATCATAACATGAAATTCCAATCATTATTTCCTTTTATGTAACATAATTAAGTTATTTATTAGGAGAAAGTAAAAGAATAGTTGTCACAGTAGGGTATCACAAAGACTGTTTTTATCCTTAAATTGCTGTTCAACCAACTACAACTTTTTTACCTGCAGGACTCAAGTAACAACAGTTACCTATAGTCCATGGGAGGCAGCAGTTAAAATACATTAAAACAGAGGATTGTTTGCAATTTAAAATCCTAGTGTTGAGAAGTCCTGATTCAGCAAACTATCTCTATTCAGCAAATCCCTACACACATGCTTGAAGTTAACCACATGTTTAAGAGCTATTGAAGTACACAGACTTTGGCCCCATTTCAGAAAAATCAGTTATATACACATTTAACTGGCTGAGATGGATGAAGCAAAGAAAAGATATTGGGATAAAAGAACTGTACCTGAAAAAGATTCCAGCCAAACAATAATCCACAAAATAAGAACTTATGTGCAGAGGTGTAATACACTTAATAGCTTTCCTGGTGTTCCTGAAACATATATGTTGGCATTTATACTTGCATGAGTTTACTGTATTAGAAAAAAAAATAGCATAAAAGGGAGAGAACTACGGTAACTATTTGTCATTAGAGAAACAGGCCTTACATAGATCTATACATCCCAAGGAACATACACATAGATCTCAGAGATAAGACAGAAGTGTGATGAGAGAAATAATATTTTATAAAGACCACTGAAAGCAGAAGCAACAGCATCCAGGTTGACTCTCCCTTCCTCTTTTTCAGGGAAAAACTATTCTAATACCCAACATGAACTGGGCATCTCCATCTCTCCTCTTCTCTCGTATAGCCACATCCCTCAATACCTCAATTCAACATTAAGCAGAGAAATTAACTCAGTTTCCCTGGAACAAAGTGGGGGTTTGTTGGGGGGTTTTTTTGTTTTGTTTTGGGTTTTTTTTTTGAGGAGGGCAGGGAGGAAGAGAAAAGGGAATTATACTTTTCACACTCCTCTATCTGTGCTCATCCAATTCTGCTAACAAGTACACCACAGGAATATTTTAATACCCTAATTATCAGAAAACAAAGAACTGCTTTTTAAATGTATGCTTTGTATGAGTTCTGTTCTTTCTTTCTTTCTTTCATCTCTTTCCTTTGTACAGCCTCATGGTACCCCTCAGCTTTCTCCATGTCTGATTAGCGTTGCTTTGCTTCTTCTTCCATATGAATGTTCCTTTCCATTTTCCTCATCAAGTCTGACCTGGGATAGGAATAAGCCCTTTATATAAGTAAAAGTGAAAAGTACTTCTCTTCCTTTCACTCCTTTCTTCCCTGCATCCGCCCATACTTTCCCATCATCTCCTTCTCTCCCCTCTATCCCATACAGTATTCAGACACTAAGGAGGACTCCTCCAACACAAAGAAGGAGGGACTGGCAACATATCTTATTTTTCTTTCTCCCTTGATAAGGAAGGAAAAAGTAGTACTGGGGTAAAGAAAAACTACCAGATAGAAGCACACACAATCCGCAGATGGGGCAGCTTTCACCTTTTCTTCCAGATGCCACTACTGCACCATTTCTTACCGAGAGTGGTGAAGCCAAACGCCAGCTCCCTTTCTGTGACTACTTTGAATTTCCCTGTATCCTGATAAGTACACAAAGAGGGAGACAATACCACCCCCACCTCAGGTGAGGGAGGAAGAGCAAATCTTTCTTAATGTAGAAGAGGAAGCCACACAAACACACATACTTCAATCTCTGTTCAGAAGGAGGTGCAACCTACTCGCCTAACAACTGCAGTGCTTTTAGCTAATTGAAAGGTGCTACGGCATGGAAGTCAAGAACCTCCATCATCACACGTTACACTTAAAAGGTGCACAGATGAGAGTTTAACATTATGCCTTATTGTTTTTAAATGCAGTTTCTTTTGCAGATGTCTTATTTAGAAAGGGAATTTCTAATCTTTAATAAGAAATACTCTAGCAAGCTATAACTAATGAAAAGGTCTTACGTGACAAGCTAACAGATTTCCCTAAACATTACATTGTACGTTTTCACTGAGACTCACAGAAGAATCAGCAAGACCTTCTGAAAACAAATTTCCAAACAAAATCTAGGATAAAATCAAAAGAGACAGTAGTCATTTTCTGGAATTCCAAAGAAAGAAAAAAGGAAAAAAAAAAAAAAAACAACCAACCCACATTCCTCCAGGCTCACAACAATTTTCCTATCCCCATTAAGCATATTTTTCCATCATGAAGATTTCTCTTAATAACAGTATGCTACAAATGATCATTAGGCAAGAAAAACGGGTCAGGGCAGGGATAACAAAGATGAAAAGAAAACTGCTGAGAGTTCACCTCTGCCGTTTATTTTGAGGCACGCTTAAGATTCAAATAGGACTATTCTAATTGTATTCAAAGATTTAGTTCTCTAAAGAACATAAACAAAACTAGCAAGGGCCATCAGCCAGAATAAAGCTTTCCTCATAATCATAGAGTAAGGTCAGCTTTTGTTTGTTCTTTTATGTGATAATCTCAGCTCCTCTATGTTGATCTTTTAATTAAAAAAAAAAAAAAAAAAAAAAACAAAAGCAAAAATAAAGTTTCTTAAGACTAATGGCCTGTTTCTGCAGGGGCAACTTTTTTAGCACACTCACATATTTTCTAGGTTTTTTGGGCTGTGCTTTCCTTATCAAGTATTTTGAAGCATTTACACCTAATCTAGGTTAGCATGCTCTGGTTAGCAGCTTGTATCCATTGAAAGACGAGGCAATAATCCATCTAGGTTGAGGGCATTTTCATAGAACTGATGCAGAGCTGTGTCAATTTTAATGTCATGCTACAGAGAGTGCATGCAGCATTCTCCACTTTAGAGGATTAAAAGTGACCTCTCTTACCAAAATCAATAAGGGCAGCTTGCTGTGACTAATAGGTTGTAGAAATTCAAAAGAGACGGTTTGTAACACTGAGTTCGTTCTCCCGGTGTCTCTCCCCACCCAGCCCCAGGCTGCTGGCAGAGCTGCACTTTGACATGTACATTCACATGGCGAACGGATGTCTGTTCCCTTCCCAGGGACCAGACTGAGCCACACACAGTTTACTCACATTTCAGGGAAGAAAGAAAGCTGGTATTTATTTGATAAGAGTGGACTTGGCAACTTCTGTAGAGAAGCATGTGAGAGAGAAACTAGAATAAGGAAACAGTTAAAATGTACTCTTTTTTTTTCCTCCCCAGTATGGTTTTTAGAAGCCCCTATTTTTACATATTATCGGGACATCAACGAGTATCCAGATACTTCACATCACTTCATGACTACAGGGGTTTTTTTGTAGTCTCCAAGTAAAGGTTTTTCTCCCTTCAGATCTTTGTGTAGTTGTAATAGGCTAAAAATTTAAATTCCATTAAAGTCAATACAACTGTTCCAGAGACGTATGAGGCTATACATCCAACTGTAGCATTCATTAACTGCCATGGCACGTGCTCAGTTGTTCTGGCTTCTTTCTCTTCTCCACTATTCCTTTTGTTACTCTAAAGTACTTTAGATTTAACAGTCAAATTTGGAGGCTTTTAGAAATACAGTAATTTCATACAGTACTGGAAACAGGTCATGCAACAGAGTGCACACCCTTACTCTCCTGGATGTCTCTAATTTCCAATTTATTTTGCTTGAGGTACAAATTAAAAATCCTTACCCACAGTTCATAGCTCATGGACATTTTCTCCACATAACAATCACCATCATTGTCTTTATGCCAAAAACACGAGACTTGCCTTTAGGGAGCAAGGAAGAAAAGGGGCTGAAGTGGTGGGAGGAACCCAACTGTAAAGGTTTAGGAGTCCCTACAGAGGTTTATAAATAGACTGCCATGTGCAAAACGTGAAAGAAACCCAGTCAGCACAAGAGCTGTTGCTGTTTTGAAATCTTCTAACCAGGTCCATTTAGGCAGTAGACAGAGTTATAAACAAACAATAAATCAAGAAATTATTAGTATTTGAATTCTGGCAAGATAATAAAATGTGTAGGGGTATAATCAGCAAATAATAGAAAAGATCTGCAAGCAAACCCACCAATTAATGATAAATAGGACTTGGCATGGAATAACTTCACCAATGTGGATCTCATTAGATGGCTGTGGAACCTGTTCCCGCAGCAGCCCTCTCCGAGCGAGGGAAAGGTGAGGTAACAGAAATGTCAGCGCACCCATCCCCTCGCAGCTCTCAGGCTCCAGAATTGTAACCACCTGGGCCAAAATGACAACCTTATGCTGTGGGAAGGCCATGCTGTGGTCTTCCAGTCTTTAACCGATAGGTTTCCTCATCTCAGCTTTGGACCTTTGCTCTGCAATTCCACCTCAACAAGCGTGACTGAAAACACACAGCTTCACTCCCTCTTGAGAGCGAGAATCCCTCTCTCCTCTGTTCACCTTGCTTTATTAACAATGCTTCTTAAAGTGGGAAATGCCCCCAAGCAAGCGATATCACTTAAACAGATAAATAGTTCGCACACCAGGCAGGGGGAAGGGTGAGGGGGAAGAGACCCTGCCTTATTAGACTAGGAACAGATATACCATATTAATACAAAGAATCAGCATATGGTTCTAATAGGTTTTCTTAAAATGATATATCAGCTGTGATTAAGCCCTTGACCAGCATGTCTATCTTCATAAATAAAGTAAAAGTGCACCTTGCTCTGAAATATATCAGCAGTATCTTATTACCTACCCGACCACATCAGCTGCAGTCCACTCTGGGGAGCAAAAAGCTTGTGTTTAATAGCTCAGTGTATGCTCTTAAAGAGATTGCCAAGATTTAGGGGCTTTACCTAGGACATAGACTTATAAAAATGCCACTACAGGGAAGGTTTATCCTTTTATCATGTGCCATCCAGGCCACGCTGCTGAAATCTGAACTGGTAACAAGAAAACTGTGCCACTAAAAACATTCATAGGAAGACCAAAGCAAAATGCACAACTATGCCATGTTGTTGTGAAAGAAATGTCAGAATGAAATCAGGCAGGCCTCCTTTTTTTGAGGGTAGCCAAAATATACAAAACACAACAAAAACCAAAACATTACAAGAGGGTGACTCAACTTCTTTGGGATAGAGACAATAAGAAGCAGAAGGAAAGTGGACTGTCCTGACTGAGCTCTGCAGGATGATTCATGAGCTGGAATTCAGAAGAACATGGAAGGACTATAGTTAAGGAGGTTTAGCTCAATCAAAAACGTATGCCCTCAAGAATTGCCTTTCTGCATAATATAGGCACTTACTGCTGGAAAAACATTCAGGTCTTCTCTCAGAGTGTGAGGATCTAAATCTATAAATCCATTCAAACACAGTCCATTGCTACAAAAGAAGGTAAGACAGACCTGCCTGCCAGCAGAAGATAAGATGTTGTAAAAGCAGCAATGAGCCTAAGTTAAAGCCTCTTCCTCTGAATATTTTTGCAAGGTTATACTATGAACTCTGTTGTCTTGACAGCTTTTCTGCACTGTTACACAGAAAGTTGCCCTTTTGTAAGACAGTTCAGTGTGGTAATTAAGTGCCTGGACATTGATACACACTTGAAACAGGACTCAAAGTCAGCAGACTGTAGTGCCAACTGCAGAACTGTCATATACAACATAACATACCACCCCATGTCTACCATGAAAGTTCCACAAGTTAAGAAAAGCAGTTAAAATACAGCAAGCCTACTCATCTGGAAAGAGAAGGAGAGTATTCTTCCTGTCTTTAGCAACACTGAACAACAGCTGATAAATCTTTAACACACATGGTTTGTGGGATGCCCTATGCTGAGACCAAGGAGATATGGAATCAATCCGAGGCTCTGCCACAGACTTCCTGTGCAATTTTTAGCACGTCACTTGAGCCCAGATCCTTTCTGGTAGCTCACTGATTCACTCCTGCTTTATTTCAGTGAGAGTAAGGCACCAAAATGCCTTTGAAGATGTCTATCAATCTTTTGGGTCCACACTGCTAAAGATATTGAGGAACCAAAAGAGACAGAAAGCCACTTGCTTGGCAGAACGGTGGAGAGGACCCAGCTCCCCTGCAATTCTCACTCCACATCTGCAATTCCTTCAAGAGCTTGGTGTCACACTATGAAGGAGGTTTGGAAAACATCATCTTCTGAAATTTGTTTTTCCTTAGAAAATAAGAGACAAAGCACTCTCCATAGGAATGCTGCAGAAGTTAATTATTAAGAAAAAGGAGGTTTTATAAACCAATAGTGAGCCCATAAAGCAGATCAATAACCTGATGTAATCAATGCATATGAAAACTCAGAATAATGCATTGGAAAAATTCTGATACAGTGTTATAATGTATCTTTACAGTACCTTAAAGCATCACCCAGAAGAAATGCTATGCTGGGAGGATGCTCACATCTTCACATGTACAGATGTTATATTTAGAGCATAGGAACTCTTATAATGAAATCTTTGAACCTGGGGTGGTATTTTGAACTTTGAACTTCGGGGTTTTGAGGTATCACCTTGTCAACAGCTTAACTGATTGATAAAGTAACAGCTTGAAGTTATTACAATACCTACAACAACGGTATCCTGGCCTTTAAGCACGACATTAACATAAATCATTCCTAGTCTTATTCTTCATCTGCTATAACATGACCACCATATAAAATAATCTCAGTGGGAGAGTAAGTCATCAGAGGGACCTTTGACTTGAAAAATATGGACATTCTTACACAAAGTTTAGACAAATGCAAAGAGAATATATATGTGTGTATTTATTATTACATAATTAAAAAAAATAGTAAGCATTTAAACATACATCTTTGCTTTCTTCTTCTGTATAGACTGTCAGTCAATGAGTCAAAAGCACTCCAGATCAGGCTTATATGTTTATTGGTTTGTATTACTTCACGAGTGAAAATCAGCTGTCCCAGAGTACTTGCCTCTGAAATATCTACCAGCACACTATTTTTCTCAATGACCCGACTGGGGCTTCAGGGCACTCACAAGGGAAAACCACAGCTAACGTGATTGCTGCAGAAGCAGGGCACACACTCAGAAGTCACAGTTTGTGCCCAGAAGAAATGCCTGTTGGGCATTCTCATTCCATCAAATTTACGGTCACTGATTTGGTATTTACTTTTTATCTCCTTGTTGCAATGTAAGAGGTTTCATTTTAAAACATACTTATATCAAGCAAAACCCATCATGTTTTTTTTCTGCATGCTTTTCAGAAGACAGAGGGGAAAACCTGTGGGCCATGTATACATTGCATAAAACTTAAACAAGGTGTGGAAACAAAGTTGAATTTGTCACCAAACTACACCTGCTCAAGAGACAGATTCCATCATTTCCAGTTTGCCTTGAATTAGATCATTTTCCCCATACTCACAGGCTACAGCACAGAGCTATGACATTCAGAAAATATTTGCAAGAATTCTCCTCTGAAGATCAGAGAGTCCCTGAGCTCAGTATGAAATGGTGAGGTGGTATAAGCTAGACAAGTGCATTTTATCTACCTTCTTATGCTGATACACAGAAATACATACAAGGTAGAAAGAGAACTTAGAAGGTACAAACCAAATTTATGCTTTTCAAATATACATCAGCCTGTAGCATCATCCCTTGCTTAACACAACTAAACAAGACCTTCAGGCTTTTTAATCATTCTGTAGACTTAACTTATTCAGCCACCAAATACTCTGTATCCATTTTTATTCTTTTTCTTTACTGGACTACCTCAATTTACTGATGCTTTTCTAGCAGTGAGGTGCCTGCAGTGGGATAGTACACTTAGAACAGGAATATTAAGCCATGTAGAGGACCAGCTGGCCATGAGCTTCCTGAACTGACACTGAACAACCCACATTAAAACCAAGCTGTAGTTGAGAATAGCTGTTTCCCTGCCTCATTTGCATACTTCACATACTATCTTGCAGCATTGAACACTGGTTAGAAGATTTCAAACTTGCAGGATAAGCCCTAGGAAGTGATGCATCCAGATTCTAGCATAAGCAGAACATAACTTTAAAAATGTCCCCATGTTTAAAATACTCAGCTCACTATTTCTAAATATTACTTGAAGTAGTACTCTAGTGTAGTACTCTACACGCTACTCTAAGCATATTCCTAGTCTTTCTCATTTCATGCAGGGACGTCAGGCTACATGCATTTTAATGCAGCAGGTACAATCAGGTCTTCAGAAACAGATCCCAACTTTTCCCATCTTTGACATTATTCTCTCAGACCCAGCCTCAACACTCAACCCAAGATGCGACAGCAGGACCTATCCAGTTATCCAGTAGTAACAAAGTTCATGTGTTTGCAAGTATAACCCATTACAAATGCTTTGGATACTTAACACTGAGCAGTGTAAACCTAAAACCTGCAGCTATTAGGCTAAAATGGTCATCTGATCTGCCAGCACTACCTGCCTTGCTGACCTGCATTGCAAAAAAAACCCAAAAAAACAAAAACAAAGAAACAAACAAAAAAAAAACCTGTGCACTCAGCACTTCAGAACTAATTTGGAATGCCACCAGTCCACATAACCAGCTTAATCAAAACAAATTCTCAAAGATTATCCATGGACTCCCATTCAGAAGACAGAGAGAAAAAAAGAAAAAAGCAGCTAATTGAACTTTATTCTTTGAGTTTTCAAATGATGACTCACAAGGAGAAAAACAAAACAAAACAAAAAAACCCCAAAGCTGTTTTCTCTTACAAGATTTCAGTGTCAAACTGTGTGCTAAGCCACAGTGATATACTAAAATTAATAAAACTATTTCTTTCAGAGTCCAGAGAAATTAATGCAAGCAAAAATATTTTTATAAAACTTTTCTGAGTTATAAGATTTCCATGCAGCTATTCTTAGTCTCCAAGTGTTGGTAGGTCCATTAGGACAAGTCTACATAGCACTCATATTTTAGGGACAGGCTGGTAGAAGCATTTTGTTAGCAATAGCTTCAGCCTGAGGAGCCCCTTTCTGTCATGGCCTTTGTTTCTTTCGTTTGTGTAAAGCCCTACCAGGTCCTGCTTCAGATTCCTATCTGACAGTCAGTTGGTAATGTAAGAATGAACATACAGCAGACTAATTGGAAACACAGAGCAAATGTTACAGGTTAGCTAGCTAGTGAGACTTTTGCCTTTTTTTTTTTCCATCCCCTCTTTTTTTAATTATTTCCCTCCCCTCTATCACTCATTTGCTCCCTGGAGATCACCAATGGCAGCTGCAAGGAGTGATAGGAGGAGAGCAGAATAAGACTTCCAGGGACCGTCAAACAACTGAAAATATCAGGTAACCTGATGACCTTGTCTAGGTTTTAATCAGATTGTGCCACTACCCCTTGTAAGCTGAAATGGACTGCAACATCAAGTATTGCAGACTGTGGGTAACTGCACAGAAGTCCACATCAGCATATTTCTCCTGTGAAAAAATAACATGCAGAAAGAACCGCTGAGGAATCCTTTAATTCACAAAGAAGTAGGAATGTACAAAAATGTTCTCCTTGATTCTGTCTGAGACTCCCCTCTGCAGTACATAAGACACAGTTTTAGCAAGTTAAAACTAAAATTAGACACTTTTATCTCATTATGTGGCTGCTTCCTAACATTTGTTCTGTGCACAAAGCTCTGTGAGGGTCAGTCTGGGCTATTTTCCTGATCCTTGACCAAAACTCAGACTCTCTCGCACTTGCACACTCTTTTTCCTTGCTCAGCATATCATGCCACAGCCCCTCTCCTCTATCTGTGCCAGTTTCTTTCCTTATGAGCCACAAATAAAACATCTCTAGGCTCCCTTCTCCATAAGCCAAAACCAAACCACTCCTGGACTCCATTCCCATCTTCTTTCTACAAGCCTCGTCTCCCGTTCTGCACCTCAGCAATCAGCTTTACGTCTTTTTATCAGCTCTCTTAGGCCTTTACTTTGCAGACCTCAAGATCTCTAAATGCTGCTGCCTCCAGGTTTCATGAGCCCCAGCAGCACACGTGTGCCTCGCATGTATGAATTTTGAGTTGGACAACAATCACTGACAGGCAAAGCCAACGACACAATACATAAGAAAGACTGCCTATAGAAGAAGTCTTTGCAATTGGAGGCACAGACACTCTGAAAGGCAAAATAATGCTGAGGCGAGCTAAGAAGTGCCCTCTGGCTTTAGCACCATAGGTGCTTCGTGGCTGTCTTTTCCTACTTTAGTCTATGGTCCCAGTTAATGTTCAAATTAGGTAAATAGAGATTACCATGAGAACTAAGCCAAATAACAGAGTGTTCAATAACAGGGGAACTCCTATGGCAGGAGACACATCACACAAGAATTTCCAAGGACTGCAGAAATGGAAGAGGAGAAAACAGAGGCACAAAAGGGAACATTAGAGAAGGGGAGGCATTGGGCAGGTTGTTGGAGGACTGTAAGGAGCAATATGCTCCTGTAGGAAGCCCCACATTACTCATGTGGTTTAGTTCTCAAAAGCAACCAGAACTTTGGATCTTATTCTAAAAGTTAAGACTTCATGCATTACCTCTTGCTGGCCTCAGTAGTGTATTAAGTTCTTTTACAACTCCTTGAAAATTTTAACAGCTCTTTAGGATCTCTCAAAACACTCCAACAACCTTTGGGCACAGAAGTACACTTAACTCCAGACAAAGTGCCCTATATAACTCAACCAAAACATAGAAATACTGAGACTAAAAGAATACTAATTAGAAATGGGATACATTATCTATGAGGTATTACAAGTTAAAGTTTTCCCCTTCAACATGAGTATTTTATGAGAAATACAGAAACACGATAAAGCTGGTAAAGACAACAAATAAATCCAGGGGCCCATCGTGTTGTGGAGAATAGAACAATTTTTAATTTTTTTATTATTTTTTTTTTTAGTAAATGCCCCTTCATAAGCCACATTTCCCTGTAACGTATTTGAGTAAGACTGCAATCCTCACTTCAAAGATGATACAATTTTCCCAAGCCTCTCCCTCAAGAGGTGTGTGGTTTGTGTTACTTAAAAGCAGAGACTTGGAATCAAACCCTGGCAAACACAGTTACACACTTCTGGAAATTTAATGCTTTTTTTTCTTGGTTTGGGGTTTTTATTACTGTCAACTGTTTCAGTATTTTAAAAGACATGTCACAACTTACAGTGCCACCTAGTTTCTAACCAAAAGGTTACTACCAGGTAGTAGAGCTCAGTCTGCTTTCACACAGTGTCCTTGAACGTTTCAAGGGATGAAAAGGGGATGAAGGGCTCAGTGTGCTCACACTCACCCTTTTGTTGTTTTCTTCTTCTTGTGCCTTTCTAAATTCGTGCTCTAGGGAGCAATCGATGTCGTTGAAGAGGCCCACTTCCTCACAGTTCTTCAGAAACCGTGTTGGTGTAGGAGTCTGATCTAAGAATATGACAAGAAATTATCATTAGTATTTAATATTGAAAGGAGAGGGAAAGAATTAAATAGTCTGCCAGGACAGGAGAAGTTCTAGCTAACCTCTCCATGCCTTCCTGTTCTCACCACACCATCATTAAAAACAAACCACACAGCACTGAATTTCAACACTATGGACTGCAGGCAGGCAGTGCTTGCCAACAGTGTCCAAGACAGGCAGCAATCATCATAAAACCAAAAAGACAAGAGGCGAGGTTTTCACAAGAGCACATAACACAAGTGCATATCCTTAACCTGTGCATATGGCCATCATAACTGTCTATAAACCCCCAATAAAAGTTGCATGCAAAACAACACATCGTGCATATGATAACACGCATTTACACCACGGCATGCAAGTAACTGCTGCAGATATGCGCTACTGAACATCTTCAAGTGCTTGAAAATCACCTCAGACATACACAAACTTTGCAAAACACATGAAGCATAGCAAGAAGTTGTTCTGCTTCTAAATTTTTGAAGGAGCGAAACGACATTTAGAAAAGCTGTGAAATGTTAAACTTTGACCACAAAGAAGCGTCCTTATGTGTTTTATACCTAAAAGTGTTGATAATACATATAAAACACAAGATTTTGAGTCAAAAGATTTTTAATGCATGCCTTCATCTCTAGGAATTTTTTGGCCTCTCAGAAATAATCTGGGGAAAGACAGGATTCTCTCTAATGCCACAGGCAGCATGGACTCAAGAAGATACAAGGTTGTCAGCTGCCTTTTCAAAAACCTGGAAGACAGATGGGATAAACTGCCCTGTGGACTGTAGTTTCAGTGATGACCTTGGCTAGTCTTTCTTCAGGAAGTGAAAAACCAAGTCCAAACTTGGGAACCAAGCTCAGCTCTGAAGCACTTCCATTCATTCTGAGGTGAGTTCTTAACTGTTCCACTTCAGCTTCCCCATCTTCTCCTCAATATTACAACACAGAGCTATATTAGCAACAGTGGGGTAGAATCCATACAGTCCTATCAGCTGTACACGTATTAAAAGAAAAAAAAAAAAAAATTCTCTCTTGGCATGTTAGTGTCTTCTTCCCAAGCCCCCATTCCAGCTCAAGCTGCTTTGTAGTACCTGATTTTATGGCAAGTTTGGACTGACTCTTCAAAAATAATCTTCTGCATAGTCATTGACAACTGTCCTATTGTTTGAAATTCATTCTTTAAAGAATGAAAACTGTCATACTAATCCCAGTTACCCATATTGGGGCAATTTTGACCTCATAAAAAAGCTTCCCACTTCAATGAGTTCTGGAAGAAAAATTTGGTTTCTTGCACCTAGCTAAGCTGGGTCAAGTTTTAATATTTCCCCCTTACAGGGAACAGTCACCAGACACAATGAACTCTACATGATCAGGATAGAAACACACAGCCACCCCTAAACAAAAGGCAGCATAAAAATAATTCATACAAAAGCAAATGCAGTTTCCACTTGGAAACTAAGGGGGAGGATCAGCTTCTTTCATTATAAAACCAACTGAGGCAAATTTCCACCTCTGTCAGGTGTGGTCCTACAGCTTTACCTTCTCAAGTAATTTAAGGGCAAACACGTTCACTTGCATTTATATTTCTTATGGAACATATGGACGTAACACAAAAAGTAAGTTCTTAATGTTAAAATGCTGCTTTATTTCTTTTGGCTTGAGCATCGTACTTCCAAGCTTAAAGGAAACAAAACTCAAGTGTTTGGGAATGCACACATATTTATCTATTGGTTTTCACAGCTAACTACTGTATTACCAGAGTCAGAAACATAAGACTTTCCAAAAATCTTGCAAGAACTCAGCACAAGGAGCCGAGTCAATGAGGTGCTGACATTGATGGGAGCTGAGGACACTCAGCACTTTACAGGTCCATATCCTAAGTAAGTAGTGCCAAACTAATCTCCAGGGTAGCCTCACTGAACTCAGTAGATTTACACCAGTAAACCTCAGTAGATTTACTCCGTTGTCTTTGGCCCTTGGACTGGAATTTATATCAGAAGTTAACTGCACTAAAAAGCAGGAGAAATAGATTTTACTTCCAAAAAGGATTAAATATCACTTTAGTGAACAACATGATCGCCTTGAAGAAAAACAAAGATAATAACTGCCAATGTTTTTATTTTCAGAAGTTGTATATCCATATCAAATAAGCAAAGTATCGGTTTTATGATCCTGGATTTTTTAAGAGTTGTTTCAGCCCAGAATTTGGAGGGTAGGGCAGAAGACAATACACTGACATAGATAAGGTCTTGTTATTTTTCATTGAGGTACACAGCTGATCCAGGAATCAGGCACTACTACAACAGGCTACATCAGGTCAGAGGCAACTTAATGGGTAACAAGGTTGTGATCAGGCAAGTGCAGCTTAAGTTCCTCATCTTTTGAGCACCTATTCCATGAATGTTAGATAGAAAAAAAAAAAATCAAAAAAACCCCAAACCAAAACCCTACCTCTCAGCGAAGTAAATCCATTTAACAGTGAAAACAAGCAACCCAGAGCAAGAATGTGTCTTCAAATGCACAAAGGCCTCATCGGCTTTTCTCTGCACAAGCTCAAAGTGTATCTTCTGCACCACAAGCAGTCTGAGATAATCACATGTTGTCTTGCCTACAGTTGATCTTTCCAATTAACTACTTGATTACATTAAGCACCAAAGCTGATACTACTTATGCCACCTACATATTGACAAGGTGATCTTAAATAAATACCTCAGTCTCCCCATACAGTTACTGCAGTTTCTATGATCCAGGAATGGGACTGTCAAGAATTCAGAACAAAGTTTTGTTAAAACAGACAGTCCCCTTTTCCTCCCCATCAAGAGCAGGGAACAGGGAACACCACCAATCACCCAGCCTGAACTCCATCCACAGACCTTCTGGAAGCAAGTCCAGTCAGATGTAAACCAAGAGCTGCCTTTCTACCTTATACTTCAACATTCATAGAAACCATAAGTCCATGAAACCACTGTGTTTGTATGAGAGCAGAACTGATAAAGATCCAGACTTTAAAACATTGAGACTTTACATAGTGTAGTAATTACACTGCACATGCACTGCACCCACTGGTTTCAGGACTTTAGGGCTACCAAGTCCAGTGGGCTTGCTTTGCTTCTGAGGTGACCAACTATTTTGCCCCCGCAAAACACTAGTTCTCTCTCAGGAGCTGGGCAAACTAGTAGAAAACATTAGTCTCAACACCACAGTAATCCTTTTACCTAAAAAAGGCAAGCTCTTGTGTTTTAATTGGGAACAATATCACAAAGGAGAACCTAGCATGAGTTACACATTCAGGTCTCCTAGAATTAATAAAATATTCCTAATTCTCAGCACTTAAAAATGCATTAATAGTTCCAACAGCTTGTGCCTGACCTCACTGTTCCTTGTTGGCACAAACAAACCTTCTGTTGCTATCACCAGCTCCCACAACTATTGCAGACTCACTGAGAACAGGGCTCTGATTTGTTGTACTTCTGCAACCGGATGTGCCAGACCCATCTGGACCAAAACTCAGACAGAGCTATTACCACTCTCAGCATTCCTCCTGAGGACGCACGTTACTGATGGAAGCTGTCAGCATGCATGCTGTTAGTCACACAACCCAGGACTCTAATGGCCCAAGCTGCATTTTGAACTGCGCAGCTTGGGATACAAATCTGTCTGGGTTAACCCGAGGTGTTTGGCTATTACACTGACCAGCCATCCCAACCCACTCCCATTGTTCCCAATGGCTACCAGACATAGTTTACTATGCTTTGAGGCATCTACTTCTAGCCAACTGCCACTTCCCAGGTGAACCTGTGTCATCTGACAAATACTTAGGAAGTTATTTCTACCTCACCTTCACCACCGGGTTGAACACAGAACCTGTCAAGCTTCAAACAAGGCAATAAATAATTTTGTTCAGTTTATTACTCAGGTGAACAATCAGACTTTCTGATGACACAGCCATGACCAGAAAGGCTGCAAGAAACATTACGTTTAAATAAACCCCAAAAATGTAAGTGGACAACATAAAAACCTCAGAGCAAGATCAAATGGTCTCACATGTGCAGATCCCAAATAAACCTACTGTACCTTACAGGAGAAGATTTCAGAAGCACTCAGCAATCAGATTCTGACCAGAATCTGATACACTGGATATATTTTTGCTGCTGACTATTTTGAAAACCTGTCCTCAGTGACTGAAGTGATACCTGATTTTCCAGACTAGTTGAAAAATATATGCGAAAATACAATGGGAAATTTGAAGACTGCAGTAATGAGATCCCATTATATATTAATTATGTTTGGCTATACAAATTTTGTTGTTGTTGTTTGGGTTTTTTAATTAATGAAATAACAGTCCCAGGACACTCAGTCTCAATATATTGCTTTAAAAACAACAGCCCAGGAAATGCCACATTAGCTTTCTGTATAGAGAGAGTTTATTTGAATGTATTTTGTAAAACTAGCTTGGATCCTAGAGTTTCATCCCTCAAAGTGCAAATGAAAACTTTAAAGCATGATACCAGTTACAAAAAAAAAAAAAAAAAAAAAAGAAAAAAAAGAAAAAGAGAACCAAAGGACAGTTACACGAAACAAGCTTTCATTTTGAAAGGAAAAAAAAAATCTGATTCAGTATGAGATATCTAACAGCACAGCTCCAAAGTGTGTAACTTGACTCTCCATCCATCTTTAAAAAAAAAAAAACCAGTTTAGTCTGATGTGCAGTAATAACAGGCATTTGGCTTGTTCAGCTGCGGGCTCTGTTGAAGTTATGTACTTACCCATGTTATACTTTCACACAATGATAACAAAGTCAGAGTAATAGGGCTTGCACTGAAATTTGAAGGGCTGTCCATCAAGCAGCCACAAGGAAAGAGAAAAGAAAATGGAAGGAAAATGTCCTGAGAAATTCAAGAAGGTTTCTTCATTGATTTGACAGGTTACTTCCCAAGTGCGTTAAGAAACTCAAGGTCACGACACCTCAAGCAGGTGATGGAAGAGAAGGAAGAGGTGCACCCAGTCATACCTGGTGGAACTGCCCTCTCCCAGGGGCTCACAGATGAGGGCTCCTAAGAACTTTACTGCTTAAAGATTCATTGTTTAAAGTGTTGGCTGGACTTTCTGTGGGGGTACGCATACTGGGTACAACACATCTATAATCTCTTCTGGTCACTCAAAACTTGACCAATTGAAGTTTAAAAGACTTTTCATTTCATTATTTGGTAAAGCAAGGGGGGCAGAAGTGAACAAGAAATCAAACAAAATTATTTTTCTTTATATCAAATCATCTTTCACTCCACAAAATCCATGCCTAGATAAACCTCCCTGTGTAAACCACAAGGAGAAAAAAATTAAGCCAAGCAAGGATGCCCACGTTACCTCACTATCACAGGCATTACCTGGGAAAAGTAATACATTTGCACTACCTTTAGCACATACCCCTTTTCATCCAGAGGAGACTCTTTCTGTTTCCACAGTGCTCTCTACCACCAAAAATCTAGAGGATTTGATTTGAGTAAATAGAATCAGGAAGAAACAAGGTTTCTAAACATAATCCTGGCCTCTCCTGTATCTGCTAGAAGCACTTTCAGTAGGATGCCCTCCCCCTGCAATGATTGTAAGGTGTCACTCCTTCCCTTCCCAAATCTGATACCACAGGAACCTCAGTGTCTTCAGCTTCCAAAGTTCAGTTCCACATTGCTGTTAGTACTTAGCTGGAGGGAACAATCTGTCCCACGGACATTAATATTTTGGTGTTAAACCAACAAAAGCTTTGACACACAACAAACTAGAGTTTCAAAGCAATGCAATATTTAGTTAGCACAACAGCAGTAATGACATCTCTTTCAGTCAAACTAACAACAAAGTTTCCTGCAATGATGACTAGCATGCAAAACTTACACAAGATATTCTGTGTTATCTCAAACAGCTCTTTTTTGGCTAAGAAAGATAGAAATGGAAACTGTCAATGACTCTCTAGCCATACTCACAACAAAGCTTTCTAAAAAACAAAAAATACATACACAAAAAGGAACAAATAATATTACAGTCTTTTTTTTCTGTCTTTTTAAATTAATATCCAATTATCCAACAAAAGGATCAGTTGCACTTTCATGCAATGCCTTTAGCAAAATTTCCTTCCATTTACACAGTCAGAGACCATAAAGCTCTTTAGTATATTTACGTATCTGGAGTTTCTGAATTAGTTCAGGAGTCACTAGATTTAATAAGACTTGGTTTTCTTCAGCCAGCATCAAAAATCTAAGCAAATATAGTGGAGCTAGTTGTTAACCAGGAAGCTCCTGGCTAGACATATCTGATAAACCAGCATAGCACCAATAATCTCAATGAGGTCACAGAACCTCGTTTATTAATCACTGACCCCACCTACACAGCAACATATAACATAACTTTACCTCTCACTTACAAACTGGAATTTCAGACCTCAGCACAGATTTCACACAAGAAACGAGTTCCTACTTCCCAAGCCATATCTTGCTTAGTTTCTAAGATGTTGTACTGGTACAAGAACAACAGCCCCTCAGTTTTAGTGCCTACTTCCAGTAATAGTTTATAGAAGACATGCTTAATGTGTGTTAAATATTACTGATATTACACTGACCCCAAACCGGGTATCAGCTATCTCTGGAAACAAAGCAGATAATTCTAATGGCTACCTGAAAGTATACAGCCCATTATTTTGCATTACTTACTAACAATACTGATTGGATTCAAACACAACACATTAAAAGGTAGTATACAATATACTGGAAAAAAAGCATAAATTCTGACTTCTAGGCACCTTAATAAAAAGAGAAAAGAACTCCACCACACATTAACACCGCACCTGGCTTATTATAGGGCAATTGCTGCTGCTGCAATTCTTTGAACCTACTGATGACAGAAACAATTTAAAAAAAAAATTTCAAATAAGCAAAATGCAAAAAACAAGAAGGAAGACATTAAGACAAATATCTAAGAGAAAAGCCTGCCTCTTTTCCCCATATATCATTAATTTTTCATTATGAAATCTAAGAATAAAACATCTTAAACTTTAAGGTATTTGGATTTCCCCAGGGTTTAGGTGGGTAATGAAACAACTATTTTTCAATGTCTCCCTGCAGAAAGCAGATGATCTATGACGCTTCCAAACTAAGGATTGCAAAATGCCAAACAAATCTACCAAATGAACACAAAAAGAAAAATCATACACAGCAGAACCAGGTTGCCAGACCATTACAGTCAGGCACATTTGCTGCAATCTTTGAGAACATGTGCAGCTTTTTACTCTTTCATTACTATAGAGGATCACCATCCACAAAGCGCAAAGAATATATCCCTCAGAAGCACTCTTGGAGACTTTCTGGACACAAAATTCTGTATTTCAATTTACTTAGTTGGCTAACTGGAGGCCAAGGGGCCCCGCTGCTGATGGTAGTGGTGGAAGCCAGTCAGAGCATTTTGCTTGGTAAAGCAACCCACTGGAAGGAGCAGGACAGCTGTCTCATAGAAGTTACCAAACATAAATGGAGCTACTCTACTCACAGGACTCCTGATGACAGGATATACTCCTTAGAAACTGCCCTCAAGCAAAAGTCTTGCCTAACAGAAGGTTCTAACAAAAGCCAGCACTTTCACGGGGTGAATGTGCCCACAGTCCAATGTCTTCCAGCAGTTTCACTGCCAGAGGACACGGCCAAGTGCAAGAGCAGTGTTTTCTCACTCATGCTTGCAAACACAGAATTCTGTGAGCACAGCTGGCATGAAGGCACTTTACAAGCCCTACTCTTCAATGTGTTGTGTACTGTTCCTTTCTAAACTTAGTCCACTATGCTATTTTCAAGTGTAAGAGGAAAATAAATTCTATTTGAGACAAGGTCTGTCTGATTTCTCACTGGTGCCTAATGTCTCAACAACAACAACAAAAAGCCTAAAACAAATACATGCAAGCAATTGCTGTGCAATCATGATTTTCATGAAAATGGAAACAGTTTATCCATAAAAGAGTTCGCCTGTTGGAGACCCTTTAATCATCATATATTTTCAACTAAAATGGCACAATTTACCTTGAAGAAGCCATTTCAAAAGATACATACCAAACACTGGTTAACATCCACACATGTTTGCATCATAGGTTTTTTTCTACAATTACTCTGAAACTTGAAAAATCCTAGTGATATTAATCTTGATAATCCATTACTATAGCCCATGGAATATACAATAGGAGAGGAGAGATGTGGTAAGGTGAAGGCTAGCTTGACCTTACCCAGCACTCAGCGAATGCCAGCAAGCCAATGGTGCATGGTTACTCAGACACAAGTATGAAAAAAAAACCTACGTAAGAAACTAAAGGATGTAATTGCGCATAACACCAAATAACCGCTGTGCTTGGCAGGGGAAGTGCAGAGAGAGATGGTTACATCTAGGGGAAAAGACTACTGGATATTACCCACTGGCTTACCTTTCCAGTTATGGCTACTTAGGGTGGGCAGGTCAGCATACAATGTGGCCTGTTACAGTTGCTGACATGAGCCTGTCAAACTTAAATAGTGAGTCTTACAGGGACAGTACAAATGCTCTTCATTAACACGCTCACTGCTGGGCTCCCAGGTGACACGTGCTTACGTGCCTGTATTGCACTCACACGTTGACATGGGAGTCAGCAACAGAGCTGCCAGCGTGGCCGAAGTTCAACAATTTCTCTCTGTCTCGTGCCAAACCTGGGGGAAGGTGTAAGAATGGCAACTGCCTTTTTGCTCAAATATATGCATTCTAGCTTGTTCCATCTCTACTTGTCATTTAACTGGAGCTGGAGCTTTTTAACACCAGTCTTGGAGGTATTTTGCCAGTAGCTTTCCAGTACGAGTCATGCTTTCAACATCATCAGAATAGTTATCTTGACTCTTGAAATCGTGTCTTCTTACCTGATAACATATTATCTGTTTTTATTGAAGGAAACTTCAAAGTCATTTCATGTTTGTGCCTGTGAATCATCAGATGATCCTCTGTTGGAAAACGCTGTCAGGCAAACACGGTGGGGAGAGAGGAAGAGAGAGAGGAAAAAAAAAAAAAAAAAAGAATTTAATTCTCTAATAAACTTTTGGCATTGGACAGAATTTCAAAAATGAGAGAGATAAAGAAATGAAATGCATCCAGTTAGAAACATGTCCAAATGGCACGGGAAACAGAATATTTGAAAATACAAGTGAGAATGATAACAAATACCTGTACTCTACTTAGAAACATATTTGCTGCAGTGCTCTCTGGGGTTGCAAACAGAAAGATGTCATGAATTTGCTTGAAAAAGTTGCAGACCAAGTTTTGGATTCTAAGGGTCTCAGACACTCGCTCCAGCTCCTCACAAGTCACCACGTGCCTGAGGATCTGTGATAACTGCTGTTATGTATGCTCTTAGCCCACGGCAAATGCAAAGTAATGTGGTATATCTTAAATCATTTTACTGTATTTTTCTGCTTTTGTGTCTTTCTGCAACCTGTATCTGCTGAGCAGCAGCAAAAATAATAAATAAGCCATCCTTTTACTACCCAAAATATTCAGGCAAAACACATCTTTAATTTTGGAAAACTCTGATACTTCTACTTGACTCAGAGTGGCAATGCAATGGTGCTCAGTATATAATGACTACTTATGACCCTTTATGATACTAAATTAAATTGTTTTCCTTTTCAAGCAGAGGTGTGCTTTGTAATAAACTAATCAGTGTGCTAAGTTTATTTTACAGTCTGATAGCAGACTTCTACAACAAATAGCTTCTTTTGAAGCAGACAAAGAAGAGACAAGCTGGAATAAATGTTCAAGCACTTGCACACTTTGGGCTCTAAGAGCAGACTGGTTCTGTTACGTTTCCTTCACCAGAAGGTGCATACACAGACCTTCACTACAAACTACTGGAATAGTTTTAACAGGGTTATTTCAGGACTAGCAAAGGCCAAAAGTTGTATCACCATGGCTTCAGGAAAAAAAAATAAAATAAAAGCAGCTTTTTAAAGCAACAGGTACACAGGAGTCTGTAAAAAACTGGCAACAACAGAGTTAAAGTGGCCTAATGCTTTCAGCACAGTATATTCTTGGCTAAGTGACTTTGCTTGTGGCTATAGTATAAATAGTTGCAGTATGTCACACCTTCTGAGAATCTCTTTAAACCTACAGACAAAGCAGCATAAATAATCTGAATGAATTCTCTGGAAAAAAAAAATCCCAAAGACCTTTTCCTCTCTGTGAAACTTTGGTTCATTGCTTACTCATCTGGAAGAAATGCAGCACTAGAAATTTATGTTAAGAACAAAGGGAATATACGAAAGACCTTGTTCAATGAAATTGTGAGGTGGGAAAAAAACCCCACATTTTGTTCTCATGGAAATGGATTTTCCTTCATGGATACCACACTCTGTCTTCAGGGTGAAGTTGGCCAGCTTAAAGATGGCATGGGGCAATTGAGGAGAAGCTACTCCTCCAGCGCAGACTTCTCTTTTTTTGTAAGTCTACTTTTTTCCTTGTACAGAAAGTCACCTCTCTCAGCCCTCAATACACATCCACACTGGCTGATAGAGAAGGCAGTCCCTAGAGAGCTTAGCTGCATAGCAGTGCTATGCTACCCTTCTGTCAAGTTCTCATTTACAATAAACAAAGGTCATGTTTTGAAATGGGAAATTAAGTTTTCTTTAAGATGAAGTCACACTTACATTTCTTGTCTTTCCAAACTGTAACAGCATACAACCAAACCTGCTCTCTGAACGCCTATATGAGCTTGTTCAAAACAGCTTCCCTTCCATGGAAAAAATTAATTAATAGATTATATGAAAACACTCAAGCCCACTGATTTGAGTGGAAGTTAGTTTTAAGATTCAACAAAAAGGTAAATAAAACTTAACTATAAAATTCAGATACTTTTATTCTACGTCTGTGACAGAATGGTAATAGTTTAACTCTGCATGTGGAGATCTGAAGTGACAAATCCTTGATCCGAGGGACAATCCAAAAGATGCACTCTGACACCCATAGAAATGCTCCCACTTCAGGAAACAGCGAAGCTGCTCTCCCAGTTGTTAACCAGGCCTCAGGTTTCTCCCTTTCCTTATTTCAGCTTTTGACAAAATCAACATCTACACTCCAGTAATAGCCACCCATCGTTCCACCAGCAGAACCTAAAGGGTTGTAAAAATATTAGCCAGCTGAAAAGTCACAACATACAGTTAAAGCAGGGAAATATTACCCTCATTAAGAGAGGAGGACTCTGGGAAATGGGTAAGCTAAATCACTTAGATACATACAGAAAGCCTGTGGCAAAAGTCCAAAAGATGCCCTTGCCTGAAGATTTTACTCACAAACTCTTGTCACTAAACCAAATTAGAGCCAGAAGCATGACATGTGGAACTTCCTTCATCACTGCAAACTTCCCTCACCATTGCAAAATCATCAAAAAAACACATAAATCCCAATTCAAGGATTTTACCTCCTGAGATTTTGTCACTTCAGGTTTTTTTAAAATCATTAAACATCAAAACTTACAAGTCAGATTATACCCTCAGAGACATGTGGCAGATCACCAGTCAATAGGAATCCCAGATGTACATGCTGGGGCAGAATTTACCTACAGGCTGCATTTTCTATAGAGAATATTTAGTTGGAAGATGTCTCAAAGATTTACTTAAAGAAAAACGCTAATAAGATATCACTGTATTAATATTACAAAAAATATAAAACCAGGGGGGTTACCACATCCAATAGGAAGCATAATATATTCTATCATACATCTAAGCAGAAGACAGACAAGTGTGTCCTGCCTAGTGTTTCCTCTCTTGCTGGCAAAAAAGGAATTTGCAATACCTGGCTTGAAGCATTAGGCTTGGGGATGAGGGTAAGGCACAGAAGTAGCTTAAGAAGCACTTTTACTAACAGCACATTTGACAGGCTGTTGTATTTGCTCTAAATATCTTCTAATAATATCTTGTGGAATAAGGAGGGAATTGAGAGGGGGAGGGACTTAATAAAAATAAAATAAAAAATAACCAACACACATATTATTATTAGACACGTGTTAATATATCAGGAGGCATTATACAAGCCAGAGCTAGTGCTGAGGACTCAATATCACCGCTGACTCCACTCACCTGTGAGCAGCCTGGGGCACTGCAGACAAAAGGCCTCTCCTGCTCCAAGTTCATCTTTGATTCCTCATAAATCTACATGTTAAAAGGGGGAAGGGGAAAGAAAGGGAACCTATGAATATATACGTTCTAAACTTCACACATAAATGCAACATACAATTGTCACGGTTTGTGCTTTTATTTCAAACTCCCAAAACAGACCAGAACAAAGTTTTCATCCTTAGAGTACTAAATTTGCTAATATTCAGCAGGCTCCCTACAGTCTAAGTTATTATTACTCCTTCCTGAGCACATATTTACTTTGAAGGAAGAAAAAAAAAAAAAAAATTAAGCTTTCACAGCAGAAATCTGTCTCAGAAAAAAAGCATATGTTCAGTGTTGTTATTAGATAAGACCGTGTCTGCTCAGAAATATCTCGAATTAAGGGTTTTTACCTTTCCTTCTTCAGTTCCTGCT
>NW_010327301.1:20338-22943 GCF_000700745.2 Antrostomus carolinensis | reverse complement strand
TGCTGAACAACATTAAAACCAGACGTCTAGGTTACTTCTGAGAAAACCCACTTTTTGAAGTTTTTAATCCATACTGTTCGATATTAATAACTTAAATACATTACATACATGCTCTCCATACACATAAGATAACTGTGCATCCCCATCCTTTAAAAGGTCAAATAGATCCTCAGGAGCTTGAGAAGTGAAGTTTTGCCTGAAACTGCAGCTTCCCCATAGCAGTTCCCGTCCTGTAACCTTGAACTAAAGCCTGGGGGAGAGCTCCCAGGTCTCAAATAAAACCAAAGGAGGAAACATTCACCCTCAGAACACAATAACGCAGCTGAATTTGGGTCAATATTATGGCAGTGACCCTGACCAGCATAAAAAAAAATAACTTTTTAGTAACATTCTATGGTGTAAAATGAATAAGTCACTTCTTTCAGAAATGCTTTAAGCCTGTTGGTACAACTGGCATTACAAGCTAGAATATAGTAGCTGACCCCCCTTAAAGCACAACATACAACTTCTGCTTACATTATGCTTCAAATCCCTTAAAATCCAGCCTCATCACAGCCTTGCTTAGACAAACACCTGAGTTGTGTTGTGTTTGTGCAATTTTGTCATAAAACAAAGAGAAATATCTTGGTGGAGAAGCAGAATTTGATTTAAAAACAACAAAAATCTGCAGAAGGACAAGTGCTAAAATTACTCAACTCTGTTGTCATTTTTTACAATTACAATTTGCTCCTTCCTATTATCAGGAATATCTTTACCACAATTATACTTATTGTTAGAAAAGCTTTATTTCCAGAAGGGTTGCTACCATCGCCTACCAACAATAAATACACTGTTAACCTGAATATCAGCCAGACTTGTACATAAAGCAATTACCTTCAGTGCCCTAAGTTCTCAAAAAAAAAGAAAAAAAAAAAAAATTATATAGATATATAAGGGAGAGAATAAAATTTTGGATTATAACTTTTTAAAGTTCATTCTGGTGGACAGCATTAGCCTGACAGGATATTTTCCTACTTGTGACCAAAAAAAAAAAAAAAAAAAAAAACCACAGGAAAACCTGACCCCACCTGACTGCCAGAAGCAAAGAATTTCTATTTTTATTTGCCCTTTAACCTCCACAAGGACACTACCCCCTAAAGGTGATAATTAGCATCAATTGATTTTCTGAATGTGGACACCTTCACCAACACCTGGCCTGAGACAAGTGATTTATTGCACCAAGTACAATCAGGTGTCAAGAAAGACCCTAACTCAGGACTAACCTATCTATCTATCTATCTGCACAAGACTAGAACTGAAATAACTAAAATTGTACCTAATTTACTCCTTCGAGATTATTCATATCCTGTTTTGATTTAACTTACAGCTATGTTAAACTGAAATAGGATACTCATAATCAGAAATGAAAGAGTATGTTCGCATAAAGGCTTATACTAAAATAACTAAAGGTGTTAAATTACTTCTAATTTCAGTTATTTCAGTTCCAGACCATGCATAGACAAGCTTTTCAGAGGTTAAGCAATAAAAATGTTCTGAATTACATTATCCTGTCTGAAAGAAACAAGCAGCAGAGAGATAAATGACTAAACAAACAAATCCCTGCAAAAACAAAACCAAAACCTCCAGCTAAGTTTGATTTTTAAATGCACCTCTATTTATGAGATGTGACCTCGGGATGTTGCCTTCCCTAAAGACCTTTTCACAGAAAGAAAGAAAAAAAAAAAAAAGCTACGTGTGGATAATGAAAGGTTTTAACTGATATCTCCTGCAACTGAAGCACTGCCAAAGGTTTCCGTTAGCCCTTTCTCCCCTCCTCAGGGGAGAGTGATAACTGCAATTTCAATAGCAGAACAACAGATGAGACTCAGTTAAAGAAAACAAGAGACTGACAATTTTGGTCCCAAGTGTCCAAGTGAATTTCAAAACAGGAATTATTTGGAGTTTGTTTTCTTACTGAGTCTTGCAAGTTTAAAACTGCCCTCCCCACCCTAAACTGGAGCTGCAGTCCCTAAATCCATCAGTAGATGCTCTGATACAATAAATGATTGTCAAGGTTACTAGATAGATAAGCAAAGAATAAGCAGTAAAATAACATACTCAACGAAGATCAGAATCCTGAGCTTGGAGAATGACGGTAGGGAAACATGGACGTGGGGTTTTAGTCTCAGTACTTTGAAAAAGTGTCAGATTCAACTTCTAGTCATTTACCATGAATGAACAAGCAACTAACGGTTCCCACGAGAATTATTCTTTGCAGACTATTTACAGACAATAAACTTAAAAAAAAAAAAAAGGTAATAATCCAGAATAGCTATATCATGTGTGCCTTCCAGGATATTATCTAGCATAACTTGACCCATATAACATGTTATCAGATAGTACAATGCCCTCAAGACATACTGCACCATGCAGAATTCATATTTACGTGGGATGCTATCACCATGGTTGAGACTGTGGTACTATCAACTCTCCTACAATAATAAACAAGCGAAAGAAGCTGCCTACGATTTTGGAGAGGGTGCCCAGTGCTTGGCTATCTTATGGAAGTAATTCAAGCTTTATGCTTGAATGTTGACCAGAAAAAAGCAGCTGAAAATCTGGGCTG
>NW_010327301.1:16693-20312 GCF_000700745.2 Antrostomus carolinensis | reverse complement strand
TGAACTCCCCAAGAGCTGCAGATACACAAGAAATGCAGGAGCTCAACCATGGTTTGCAGCAGGATGGGAGCTCTCAGCAACAGAGGTTTTTTGGTTGTGCACAGCACAGTTTGCACGGCATGCTTTTCAAGATGCAGGCCTGCATCTCCCATCCCTCAGTCATACACAGCCCCTGGCACACAGTTCACTCCACACTACTCAAATGTCTGTTGCTGGGCCACCCAACTCAAGTCTCCTTTTTCCACAGTGTGTGCAGGTGGTTCAGAACACATGAAGGAAATCACGCAATCAATGGCAACATTTTGACTTCATCTAATAAAAATAAATCACAGAAACCTTTCCATTTAAATTAAGGTGCTTATTAACCTTTGGGATCTTAAAAATTCGAGTTACACCCATGCACCTTTCATAGTACTACATATGACTGTCACAATTAATGTGCATGAAGAATATCTGGCAAATCTGTGATGACTGAAAAGTTAAAAAATTGCTCAGGTCTGAATTTTTTACTTCTGTTATCAATAGCTTAATTTATTGCAACTTTGTGACCTCTTCAAAGAAACAAACAAGGATTATAAATATAAGTGAGCACTAATATTGCTATGTCAGCATTTGTTCTGATATTATTAACAATAGGCAGGAGTGCATTATGCAGCAGAAAAAGGGGCTAAATTTTAATAGACATGTTAACAACATCTGTCAGCATTTATTGTCCTATTGTGACCACGTAAAGAGCCTTATTGGCAGAATACATAAGTGAGGAAATCTGCTGCACTGTTGTAGCCTGCCATTCTCCTGAAATATCACTCTGCTTAGGAGAAGTTAAGGTATTCTAATTAGAAATATAAATAAACAAAAATGTAGAAGAAACATAGAAAGACTTCTCCAAGCCACATCACAGGAAGAGAAACAAGTAAGTTCTGCAGCAAGCTGAGATTTTCTTCTATTCCTTGATTTCTGCATAACATACTTCTAAACATTTTTTATTATAATTAATAAAACTGAAGCCCACAGTGAGGAATGCAAGAACATAACAAAGAAATAAAAAGCAAACAAAAGAAACAAAATCACCCTGCGAACACAGCAACAAACTACATCCCCTCTCAGCAGCATCCAGAGCGAAGTACCCCATGTCCTCAGGCTCCTCAAGGAGATTTTGTAGAGCCCCACAATCATCCTTTCTGAATCAGAAAAATAGTTCTAACCACTAACACCAAGAAAGCATGCTCCTTTCTGTCTCTCCTGCTTTTTAAACTCAGCAGTAATCTTATTGCCTTACTGGTAAAAACATCAAGCAGGCTTGTTTCCTGTTTCAATGTTATTCTTGAAGTGGGCTGCAGTAAGAATCTGATTTTCATTGGGCTATTATTATTTGCAGCTGCGTGACCTTTTTAACCCTCTTTTAAAAGTGACATTTCAGCCTTCAACCTCAAGCTGTCTAAATGTTGCAAGGTTTTCGGTCCTCTGATTAATGATGAAAAAGAACCCATGGAGAGGTGTAGACTACAATGTGTCTAATACAGGTCAGTGCACCCATCCTGCCATTTGCACAAGTGAGTAATTACACTGTTATAAGCAACCTGTTTGTTGAAATTAATCACCTGGGCACATGCTTGCAAGACAGGTTTCTTCAGCCTGGTGTGACCAAGGTCACTGAGATTTCCAAATACAAGTACAAAATACACAGTCGCTAGGATTAGCAGCAGTATGCAGAGACGTGAGCAATAAATGAAGCATCGCCTATTTTTTAGGGTCATGGCCACAATGTATAAAAAGTGAGAGGAGATGTGGTTATGGTGCACTTGTGAATATTAAAGAACCCCATTGGTGTACGCAGCATTTTAAACTACTAGTCATGACTATTCAGTACAGCACTATTTACAGATAATTACAGCATTATTACAAATGCTATTAAGACTTGTTGGTTTTGGAAGCGTAGTACACGCAGGGTTAATGCCTACGGTTGTTCCCAGTATGTCCTTGCATGAGCAAAGCCAATTTTAAGTATCGCTGTGCTGAAACTGTGCATGGTGTTTTTCGTCAGCATGTGCTGTTCAGTGAAAGCACTTGTTTTCTGAAACTAGCATCATGCTTTCCACACGCACGCATACAGGGCTCATTATCACGGCCCTGCCTGCTTCAGCTGCTACAACGAAGGGTCTGTCAGCATTTCCATTAGGAACCCCCTCGCTTCAAGATTAAAGCATTTCCAAATGGTTCTGGATACTGGAAAGCAATTTGTGTCTGGAGTCCCCAAGAAGGACTTTAATGTGATGCACATTTGAGCTGGGGCTCGAGCCCTCACTGGTACTCCAGTGAAGTTTTTGTGATCCCATTTATGACATTTATATGTGGAAAAACACTCAGCTTGGGTCTTTATTCATTTGTTTTAAAAGAAGAGAGCCCCATAAATCTTTAGGCAGAGCCAAGTGCTCTCAGAAAGCGGTTGAAGTGTGAATTGCCTCAACAGCAAGCAGAGCTCAGTCCCCTCTCCATGGCTGGCAGCACTGCCGCCCAGCAGCAAGCATCCTCTGTGTGGCAAAGGGGGTGCCTCACTACTAGTTAGCCCCTGGCTACCTGTGAAGTCGCTGGCCACTGGTGTGCTTCAGGATCATTTGCAAATGGAGTACCAAAAAGTTTCTTGTTTCATGCTGCCAAACACCTCAGTTCTTTTTAAATAGCCACTCGGTTTGCTTACTGCCTGTCTGAACAAAATCCAGTGCTGGGAAGGCTCCCCAGCAGCACTAAAGTTTTGTCCCATCTGCCTCCTCCAGGTATACCCATTCGCCTCCAAATCAGCTGAGGGAGAAGAGTTTTTGCTTCTCTGTTCAGTGTTTGGCCACTAAAAAAAATACTGTTTCTGTTATCAAGGAAAATAAAATAAGTGCCTCCTGCCTTTCTTCTGCTTACACAGAGCTGCTTCTTCTAAGAAAGAAAGAACAGAACTGGGGATAACTGAAAAAAGCAGGGGAAGAGATAGGAAATTTCAAAAGGGAGTAAGAATGAATTCTGAAAAATTAAGGAGGGAGGAAAATAAGGGGAAGAAGACCCTCAAAGGGGCTGGGGGCATGGAACCACCAGTGGAAATGGAAAAGAGAAAGAAAGTGGAAGGGAGGACTGCAAACCACCGAGGACTAGGTTGAGGAAGAGGAAGGGAGTAAAAGGATACCTCTGAAAAGGAAACTAAAAATAGAAAGCAGATGACCTACTGCCTTTCCCACTTAACAGCAGCATGAAAGCCCAAGACCGTATATCATCCATGCAAGATAAGAGTATTTGGTAGAGGGCACAATTTGCCCTATACACTGGATGAGCTGTATCTCAAGTCCAGTAAAAATGCACAAGTCTAAATGATTACTCTGCACTTGCTGGACTCTACATTTCAGTATAGGACACCCATCATGGATTTACTTGGTATAGAGCAAAAGGATTTGCTGTTTTACAGAAAAGACCATGGAGTTATTAAGCACAGGCAATAGAAAACAAAAAAGGAAATAGGAGAAAGGAGGTAGAGAGAGAATTAAAAAAAAGAACAAAAAAACATGCAGCACTTTTGAAAACAGTTCATGAAAGTTATCTCAACACAGAAATATTCTATAGGAGAAATCATATCTTTATA
>NW_010327301.1:3990-16675 GCF_000700745.2 Antrostomus carolinensis | reverse complement strand
CTTCAACTCTGGAAAAATAGTTCGAGGAATAATGTGGTTATTTTGCACTCTGTGATTGGCCAAACAGGGTCAGCCTGACCTGGAAGCATCCCAGGCTTGTAGCTCTGCAACTGTCCCCCACTGATGGCATTTGCAGAACAAGCCTAATACCTGCTCTCCCTAGTTACAAGTCTGAAATGACATGAGAGACCAGACTGTAACCTCGCTGACAGCAGAGAGGTTTGCTTAACAGAACAAGCACCAGCAGCACAAGCTGTAGCAATATAACCAGAGAGTCAAGCAACGCAAGGAAAAGGCGCTACTATTCGACAACAAACATTTCGCACACTGGCAGACAGAAACAACACCTGTATCACTTCTCCATTTCCTACATGCAGTTCTTCTTCTAGCATTTCAGTGCTGGGAATTCAACAGCTAACCCAAACCTAATGAAGTAAAAACTGATATTTAGGTCTATAGACATATCAAATGTTAGGGAGAATGTCAAGTGACTACGGGTAGTAAAACAGCACCAGAATTTGACATTTATCTCAACATAAACAAATATTCTCACTCTGTATCATCAGGCATTCAACTTCAGTGCTCATAGTAGAACGCTAAGTTACACTTGAGGGTCCAGGGATGGTCAACAGAAAGAAAGAATGAAGGCCATGTTAGAGCAGGATTCAAAAAAAGTGCTCTTTCAATCATCTGCTACAAAAGGACTCTCCATTAACTATTTCAAAAGCTTCAACACCCAGACTTCTTTGATCAGATGCATGTACATGGTGATAATATCTGCCCTTACTTAAGTCACTGTCCATCTCGCAAATTGTTCTGCACAAAGAAAGGTGGGGGAACTGCAAAACAACTGCAGTAACACAAGTGACAGGAATCTTGCTTCAAGACAACCACTAACAGCTAGCATTTTAAAGGAAAAATATATTTGCTCTGTTCTTTACAAGCAAGTCTCAGCTTCTCCCTGTTTGGGACACGGTCCCTTGGGGCACAGACTGTATGAACAGAAGTTAAAACCACCATTAGGTGAAATCAATATTTACTACCAAACTCTTGAAATATTTAAAAGAGAAGATACATGCAGAGAACACCCTTCCAGGCTCTTACAATCATTATTAACATGGATCTGATAGAACCCACTCTCTCTCACTACTAAATTTTAGTGGGTTACACACTTACCACCACCACAGTGCAATATTTGATGCCCTACCAAGTCGCTAACATAAGAACAGCATGCTTAAAATTGTACCTAGTTAGTTTCCAGGCAAAGGGATAAAAATGACATGCTTAGCCTGTCAGACAGTCTGCCCCAATTTTCACTCATCTCCCAGAGGTTAATAGTATGAAGTGAGGTGGGTCCTCTGTCTTCTACAAACCCCTTCACAAACACAAACTCCTTCCCCAAGCTATAGAAGTCGCTATGCTTCATGTCAGTGGTTCCTATGCCAAGAGCATTATCGTGGGTGTATGAAAGAAAAACAAAGAGTCTTCAGAACATCTTCACAAGTTAAGATGGTTCTTCATGCCTATTGCTGTGAAAGAAAAAAAAACAACCCCTACTTCAAGGAAAAAATTCAAGTGTTAAGCACTGGAGAAGATCTCCAGGAGGTCTGCAAAGGGCAGAAAAGGCAACTGCAACTGTGGCGAGAGATAAAGCCCATGAAGCACAGGGTGTCAATGATGAACTCCCAGTAATATCTTGCAAATAAGCTAATCTTTTGGGACTTTCCAGTGTTGGCAGATAAGTGTGTTGTCCGTCCCTTCAAAGGCTGACCTCATTTCTATCCTTGGGTTAATGGCATGCAAAGCACTCTGCTAAACTTACTTTTTTCACTCTTCACCCCGCCCCCAACAGTTATTATTAAACACAAAACAATTGTTGTAGTTTGCATACAATTTAATTAAGAGTTTTCCCTCCAGGAATAATATTGACTGAAGGTTTTGAAGGGTTGTTTTGTTTTTTAAGTGTACTGTAACTGCAGTATGCTAATTGCTTTGGTTTACGATACACAAATAGATAAAAGAATTCACCTACCTTGCATGCAAATAAACATTTGGATTTCCAAAGGGAAGGAAGAAAAAAAAAAAAAGAAAGCATAAAAGATATCCTGGGGGAAACAACAACACAGGGCTTCTTAGCTGACTTTCATACCAGAAGCAGTTAGGGGCTTTAATACAAGCTTTGAAAATTCTGCCAGCCCAAATTTTCCTTCTGGTTTATTATATAAAATAATTCCTAAAGCAGAACTCTGCAAACCAACTTCAGACATTTTATGGATACAACTCTGCAATTCTGTATATTTAAAATAATTTTAAATTAAGGCAAACCTCAATTTTTACTTTTTTCTGTATAGTTAACATACAAGACAGCTTAAGACTTTCATTACATAGAAAAATGAGGCCATTAATAACTCAGCTATGAGTCATTAATTATTAACTTTCACCAATTTTTAATTACAATTTTTTAAGAATTTCTTTTTATTGGGAACTTTTCTCTCTTCAAAATGACCAAAAAAATCCTGAATCAAACCTTCAACATTCACTGTTCTCAGTATAAGATAAAAACTTCTGGGGTAACAAATCTCTGCTGAGAACACTGGCAGCCCACACATCCCCTCAGGCAGTACTCAGCACTAGAAAGTCTTAGACATTAAAAACTAAAAACTGTTCTTTTCAGCCCCAACAATCAAGGACAGGCTGATTTGTGGCACTTTAAACTTCGTACGTGTAAAACCACTGGCAATCTCTAATACAAACACCTCTTCTTCAGGCACTTAGTTTTTCACCATCATATAGAAAGTTTTACTAGCAGCAGCATAACAACCTATTTTGGGTGAGTTTCATTTTGATTTATTCTTATCCATATGTTTTTTAGGAATACAAAAATTGAGTCATCCTACTGTTGAAATATCTTAATTAAAATAAGAGGTTTTGAGTTTTGGAACCAGGTTAAAAAGCTATTTCCAAATCATCCTTAGTATTTGCATTGAATATAGCACAGCACCATTGGATTTTAAAAGGGACGTATACAAGTAAAGCAGTAAGTGAAGATGTGCTTGAACTAACTAGTAACTCAGAAAAAAAGATACACTCGGAGAAGCTGCAGATACTAAAATATGAGTTTCTGTATTTTGGTGGCCCGCTTTCACATTACAACCAGCTTCTTGTGGAGATTTTTTGTCAGACTGGAGGCTTTCATCTTATCAAAACAGTTAAAACTACAGACCAGAAGAACAAGTCACAAAAGTTAATGAAAGCCTTTTTTTTTTTTTTCTTTTTTTTTTTAGGGCAGGTATTGTAGCCTCAGTCTCCTGGAGTAGCTGAAGTGACATCAGTAATCATGGGATATGTCCAGTACAGGTATCATGAACAAGCAACACTCTGCTGCAGGCAGAGCCCTCCTGAGGGCTCGGGGACCAGGAGCCACTACCAAGGTCAAAAATGCCAGGAGAGGTGAGCAATGCCTGGGGCAGGCAGGGCTCATCGCCGAGGCACGCTCCTCTCCCACCATTACACACGCCAGCAGCACAACGTCCCCCAAAACACCAAAGGACTCTCTCCAGCTAGTGCCGGAGCGCAGGCTGAGGACTGTCTGCCCTGGCAGTTCAGGTATCTGACTTGGAAAGAGCACAGGACAGCCCACAGACTGCTTGGCAGACATCCAAAACAACAACAAAAAATCCAAACCATTTTGTGCTGCTCCCTCCACCCTCCCGCAGACCCCCCAGCTTGGCTCTGGCATCCCCCTCCACCCTGGATGTGTCCGCAACCCTTGGGTCAAGCTTCTCAACCATTAAAGGACTGGACGCAAGAGAGGGGCTAACTTTGATGAGAATCCAATGCAGGTCTTCAAAGGCTTTTTTTGCAAATACATGACTGCTCTGAGCACACAACTGGTGATCAGGCCAAAGCGAGAGTGCCCCAGAGGTACTGATGAGGGCTGGAGAAGCTCCCTGAGCACTAACAATGCCCTGCAAATATGTTTGATGCATGTGAGAGAGAAACAAAAGTCTGCTTCTTTCTCCGTACCCCAGAACAGCAGTTAAAACATCAGCATCTCAGAGGAGCCCCAGGACAGGCAGGGAGGTGGTAATGCCGGGGGCTGGAGCTGCCCTGCTCCCTAGCCAGGGAGGTGGGATGGATCCTGCCCTGACACCCCCAGGAGTCCCCAGCCCCATGGTGCTTGATATACAGCTTTCCTGGTGGTCTCCACTGGAGGGGACTGCGTGGGTTAAATAGCCCAAGGCACTTGTCGGGAGGCTGCTGAGCTGCTGGTCTCTTGGGAGCACTCCCAAGCCAACACAGTCTAGGGCTGGACCCAGGGCTCCACAACAAACCCAGATGGGTACAGCTTGTGCACTTCTGCCTAGACACACCTCAAGCCCTACCTCAAGGTATGAGAAATTTGGGATGCAGAGGTAAAGGGACATAAATGCAGTCATTGCTCCACTGCCACTTGACAAGCTGGGGACATCTGACATGGGTCGCCATTCTGCTCTCGACTAACAGAGGTGCTGCAAAGCAAACTGCTACCAGCCTTTGGGCAGGGAGATGAGTCTGCTTTACAAAATCAACTGAAACAGCAATTGTCATTAGGTAAATGCACAGCAAACTATGGGAAACCCTCCCAAGAGCAGGTACACTGTTGGTGCTTTAAGAGCCGAAGCTGCAGGTGACTTCGGCCTTGAGCAATTAATTCCTGACCTTGAGTGGAAGAATAAAACAAAGTGGGAAAACAAGCAAGAATGTGTATGAGACAAGATAAGGGATTATTGTGTGCTGTAATCTGTAACCAGTCAGAAGTAAAAGAATGGCTCGTGAACAGGTGGAATTATCCAGTCATGTCAGGAACACGTTTAGGAGCATGTGTGATAAGGGGTAACAAATCAAAAGTGAAAGAATGCCACGTGCTTGAGGCATGCTGGAGGAAAAAAGGATATATAAGCAGTGCAAAGCTTCAATAAAGTGCTGATGCCTGAACACATCTCTGTGTTGGTCATTTCTTCATCCACTGCAGTACACAGCAGAGCTATCTGCTGGGCAGGTGCTGAGGAGGGCTCTGCACCACAGGAGTGAGTGTGTGTGTCTGTGTGTACACACGTGCCAGTCTGTGGGGTGGATGCGTGCAAAGTGACACTTCTTTCCCCTCCTAAAGGGCTGTAAGTACATCTCAGCAATACAAAACCCCACAGAACTCTTCTCAGAAAAGACTGCAACATCACAGTAAAAAACCCAGCCTTTCTGGCTGATGGATTATTGCCTCTGTTGAGGAGGCAGTACATCAAAATGAAACAATTTCCTGCCAGTGACTAGCCACAAATTTTTGGCAGTGACCAATCCATAACTACAAACAAGAATATTAAAAATTGACACATGTGAAAAAAAATATATTACTTTCCCTAAGAAGAAGGAGGCAAAGTAAGGAGTAATTCTCCATAGGCTGTACATTCACAATCTGCGAACAACTCACAGCAACTTTTAACACGCTGCAAGTGTAAAGCGGTGAAATTCAAACATCTCTAGAAACCACAGATTTGTAACTTGCGCTTATGTAAATACACAGCTTTCAAGCCTCAGCCATCCTGGCCATAGCTCTTCTGGGAAGAATGAAAAAAACTTGGCTGAGATTTTCAAGAGCAAGTGGTGATGCCGAGTGCCTCCAGTTTTTAGGTGTCCAATCAGAAATACTTTAAAAGGCTTAATTTTCAACTTATGCTGCACACACCCTCTTCAAATCATATCCCTTTAGGGAATATTTATCTTTAAAAGTAAGCAAATAAGGAAAGGTCAGACACATAAACACGATTTTGTTCATTTTTCCCTCAGTATTCTCTCCGACATGAAGACATAATAATGTGCCAAACTTAAAGACAAGAGGCTAAGAACACACATTTAAAGACTGTTTGTTTTTTTTTTTAGCAGAGCTTAAAGATGCCCAAAATCATAATTAACTGCAAGGAGTTTTAAGTATCTTGTATCTGTAGTTTCATCTGAAAAATCCTATCTTACATGGTCTATATCAAGTCATGTAAAGTTGGTGGCAAAGACAGGAAATAAATAAATAAATAGTTACCACATAGTGTTTATAATACAGGATCATCATTTTGGGACTGGGCTGCATAGACTAATCTGGCTTTTTGCATTTTTAATTAATATAATTTATCTCATTTTGAACTCGGGTGCAGAGAGCTATGAACAACGAATTCTTTGCATGAGAAGTTAAAATAGAATTTTAAAAAACTAAAAAGCTATGTCAACATTTAATTGCCCCAGTTTCTAAAAAGATTTCATATATAGACTGTTTTGATGGTGTAGCAAGCATATGAATACATAATTGCTTTGTCCCTTGCAAGAACAGAAGATCACAGACGGTTTTTTACCAGGATAGTGAAAAAACAGCCTTATTTTGAAAGTAGTCAGAATGTAAGCATTAATATTCCCTAATAATACAGATACTATAAACCACTACACAAAATATCCAAAGACACATGATCTTTGCATACAGAATCACTAACCTTATTGCCATCTATATGCCCGTACAGCAAACATGCTACGGATATCTTAACTGACCAGATCTAACTACACTCCAGAGTACCTATGTTATAGAGGTAACATAATAAAAAAATAAAAGCACACTGAGGTGTCAGAATTCCTGCAAAAGCAGATTTTACAGGTTAGTAATATCAGTGACTGCATCCGATAGTGATAAAAGCGGTAAAGTGATTACAAGTGCAAGCTTCAGTGTCTGGAACTGCAGAGCACTTTTTGAGAGACACTTTCCTTCTAAGTGTTTGACAGATCTTCACAGTGCACCATCTGCCTCTGATCAAGCATCTAAGGAGGGTCAGAAGTTCTTCTCAGAAAGCCATATTGCTGCAAGATACTTTGCAAGACTTTGCAGCTCTGCCCTCCAGCCTCAGCCAAGCCCATCTTTGGGGCTGGAAAGGGATGGGATGGCTCCTGCTTTTATCAGTGTTAAATACTTTTTTAAAATAGGGGGTTTTAATTAAAAGAAATAGCAGGACAGCTTCAAAAGGCAGAGGAAGCAAATCTCTCCCAGGTTTGCAAGCCTTTAACAAGCCCTTTTGCTCTTTCCATCTTTAAAACCTGAGTTGTGATAACCCACAGTACACAAACCTCCCCCAAAAACCAGCACCAGAGGAGAAGTGCTGCTTTTTGCTCTCTTAAAGTTGGACTCAATGATCCTAAAGGTCTTTTCCAACCAAAATGATTCTGTGATTCTACATGCTAGCAATATGATGGCCATTAGGTCTGTACGTTCCAGCTGTCGTAATTTTGGATGACACACCACCCAATATTTTTATAACTATATAGGTAAGGCTATGTTTTCTTCACAGAGCTATTTATACGAACAGCTTCAGATACTAATACTTTTGCATTTACCAATGCCACAAATAGCTTTTTGAATATTGATACCACTTGATTTTCTTTCAGGACAGTTCACAGCAATTATAAATAGGTTTTATTACCTTCTTGCGTCAAAACGGGCAAAGAAAATGCTTAACACCCTTTTTGGCTGGATCACCCAAATAATACGGTTCTTTGCAAAATTCTGCAGAACAGAACAGAAAGTGTTTGGAGAGCACCAAGAACAAATAGGACTATTGTGAGTCTCCTTCCGAGGGCTACCATCCACCCCCACTAGCAGCACCTTGTACTACACCTCCCTCCTTCTCCCCTTATGTTCTCCTTTCTCAATTACTGTCTTGGTCTCATGTGAAGAAGATCATAGACCATTCATTTTGGTTTTATATAGATAACATTTTATTTTATGCATTTTTGTATTACTTTATAGCATGCATGTGGCTGTAGTACACAACGTGTTATGAATTTTTTGATGTTATGCTGTTTTAAAAAATAAGGTACTTGTCTGAGTCACTTTGATGCTACACCAACACATTTGTTATTGCCTTGGTTGGGCTGTAGACCTAAGAAGTTGGTTCATTTATGTAGGCAGTAGTAAGAAAAGCAACAAAATATCCCTACTCATGAAAGAACATCTGGGCTAACTAACCAATCTGAAGCACAAAGCTCTCTCGGTGTCACTTCACAAATAAGAACAAACATATGTTGAGATACAGGCTGCATCTTCTATTTGAAGTTAACCTGGAAAAAAATTACCGAGCATTACCTGGGCTGTAACAATCACAGAAGAGCAGAGATAAATACATTGAAAGCATATTTCCATTTCAATTAATTGTGAGAAGTATTCACAGGTTGTGTTGCTTCTAGTACTAATAATACTTAGGTCTTTAAGTAGCCTCTACCTTTTTTCTTTATAGATTTCAATCTTAGGTGTACAAGGGAGGAAATGAATCACTTTGGTAGGTAAGTATCACAGCAAAGGAAAGAAAAAAAATATCAATTATTATGGTCCGTCACAATAACAAGAAATTTAAGGAATATACTTATTTTTTTCAAGCAAGTTCTTTCTATTTTCTTTTCTTGCTGGCTTTCTCTAGCAACCTCATTTCCATTTCTTCTCCTATTTTCAAGGGAAAAGGGAAAAGGGAAAAGGGAAAAGGGAAAAGGGAAAAGGGAAAAGGGAAAAGGGAAAAGGGAAAACGGAAAAGGGAAAAGGGAAAAGGGACTGAAACCACAGGAAAGGGAAAAGGGAAAAGGGAAAAGGGAAAAGGGAAAAGGGAAAAGGGAAAAGGGAAAAGGGAAAAGGGAAAAGGGAAAAGGGAAAAGGGAAAAGGGAAAAGGGAAAAGGGAAAAGGGACTGAAACCACAGGTAAAAAATATATTTGGGGAGGATGTTTGTATAACAGAGTTTGGAGGAGAATTATGGAAACAATATGCAATCTCTAGGGAACTGTATCATTCCTTATCAGCTCTTCTGTTCACGCACATGACACGACTACAAAGTCCATTTTGCAGGACAGGGCAACGTTAGTAAGCCCATCACAACTTACAAATAGACAACGCAGTCCTACAACTCAAGAAGTCAAACCTCATGGTGATGAAGATCCCAATTTCAAGATCTCTTAGAGAGGTCAAGCCTGTATCACTATTGGATATGATTCTGTATTTGAGGGACAGGGAGGACGAAGCAAAGAAAATTAGACTACATACATGGTGGCAAAGACTCCTTCTTTCCTTCATCCTTTTTCACAAAGACTGTATAGCTTGTGTTATTTGATGGAAGGTTTTAAGTGTGTAAATCAGAGATAGTAAAACAATTATTTCTAATTTAAATCAAATCCCTTTTGGAGGGCTGTACCAGAACAGTTTTGCCTGCACATCTACCTTAAGTGAGCCTGTGTAGCAAGACCAGTTCAGACACTTGCTAATAGAGCATGAACATGAAAACACATATCCACCATAGACTGTTATTTTACAGTAACTCTTTAAAAAAGCATGGCTAGAATATTGCAAGTCTACTCATTTTGGTGTACGAAAATCCCTTTGGTGTTTTCCAGCTAATAAGGATGAAAGGAGAGGGGAAAAAAAAAAAAAAAGAGAACAGAACATGGGAAAAAAATTATAGGTCTGCATAGGCAGCCTTGAAGGAACATGGATTGAACAACCTTTGAAGTACACAATTCTAAAATGAGATCATATGAGAATTTTTTAAAGCAATAAAAGTGAAGCCTCAGAAACAAGTGTAAGTTACAGCCTGAAGTGCTTTATCACAGCTCCATGAACCCTCTTCCATAAACCCTAGTTGTTTTAAAAGTTTATTTACTTCAAGGCAAAAATTAAACTGATTGTGGGGGGATGAAAGGGCAGGAGGGATCTATAGTTTCCCGGAGGTGCATTGATAAATAAGGCCTGCATCTCATGACATCAAAATCATTACAGAAGAAGAATTGTCTCCTACCAGCCTGCAAGGAGGCATTTTCCACTTGGGGGTAAGAAGAACAGATACCAGTGCTTTACATGCTTCTTCACCAAAACTCCAGCCCTCTGGAGAGCAAAGCTTTCAACTCAACAACATGCCTATAGGTATGTAAAATTGCAAGCTAACTTTTAAGTCTGTTGCCTCCAAAAGTTATACCTGGGCTAATGGTCCAACTCTGCTGTGCCACACAAAATACTTGAACTGATTCTGAGGGAACATGCCTGTTTACACAGCACGATGCAGAGCTGGGCAGAGATACTAGCTAACATCATGGAAGTAATATCAGCACAACATTGCTTTTGAGCTAATCAGCCATGTCTTTCAGTGGGGCAAAACTCTGCTGACGAGGATATGCCCCTTCCAGATAGAAATCTGCCCACTCGTGCTCATCTGGGAGGCTTCTGCATGGTATGGCACACACATCCTCAGCATAAAAAGATTTAAAAATTATACAAATGCTGAACCATTTGTTTTGGAAGATTTAGCAAAATGAGGCCTTTAAATTTAATTCTTCGAGTTATAAAAGTCTCCATCCAGAGCAGTTGTTATGGTAGGTTGACTCCATCCTCTAAGGCAGCTTTCCCTCTTTATTCCTGAGCCTTGTAACACCCTGCAAGCCCCAAGGGCACCCCTGCAGCAATCTTTGCAGAAAGAAAGACAGAGAGAGAAAGTTGTCCTTGGATTTATTTAGCAAGAAGGAGGCCAAATCTGGGACAGGGAAAAAGGTTTGCATAGAGTCAGAGCTCTCATGGATTTGTAAAATCATCCCTGCACATGGAATATATTGAACCTTGAACCTAAACTAAGGTCAAGCAAGTTTAAGGCTTGATACAGATGTTTCACAGTACTCTGGTAAATGAAGGTGAATGTTACAGTTAAAGCAAGAGAAAAAAACAAGCTATAAAAATGGTTGGTTGATTGTTTATTTTTCTTTTCAGTCCATTGTCAAGTTTACTTTGTCCCCCTTAAGTCCAGCACTGGTATTTCCTGCATCTGGGTGATGACAGCAATCTCTTATACACCACATAAAACAGATTTAGAAGTTTGAAAGCCACTCCTGGCCTGGTTTCTCCCCGGAAATATATATCCCTCCAGCACAAGGGAATATTTGCATTTCCCTCGTTTGTCTTTAATTTATAAAAATACTGATTGCCTTCTGGGGGGGGGAAAAAAAAAAAAAAAAAAAAAAAAAAAAAGAGATAAGCTCATTGTAAGTGAAGTACCAACCCCTCCCTAACCAGTAGGAGAGCTTTTGAACCTAGATTACTTTTTTTTTTTTTAACCATTAAGTTACAGAACAATGCAAAGAGAAGTCCCTCAAGGAAAATTAACATAATTACTTTTTAAAAAGATACTATGATCACTTGTTTTAAGCCAATTACTTTTCCTCTTTTGGCATGAATGTGTTTGAAACAGTGCTCAGAAAAGGGGCCAAGACCTTCCACATGTTCGATGCCATGACGGAGCGTAGGCCCATATGGAAAAAAAATCCCCCTTCCAAGCAAGTTCTGGCAAACAGCGTTAGTGTTATCGGCTCTGAATCTGGAATGAGTCCCAAGATTTGGCAAATGCAGGAGAAACGCAAGTTTGGAAATAATTTGGCAAAGTTAAAAACTTCTAGGAGATTGTCAGTAAAGTAATGCTGTAATAATAACAAGCACTTTTCAGTTGCAAAGAGCTTAGCATGCATAAACTTTCACCATCAGAAGGTATGGAGGTGATATTATCTCTCTTTTACTTATAGGGCACATGAGCAAAGGGACTTCAAGTGAGAGATGCATCAGTATCAGAACAAATGAAAACATCAGATGATGGGTCATGAAGTCTAGTCTGCATCAGCGTGGTTCACCATGGGTCACGGACACCTGGACTGCCCTGCAGTGAATTGGGACAGCATCCATATGGCAGCCCAACCAGGGCATACCGGGTACGCAGGGTAACCCCATGCACCTTAGCCAAGGAGATGAAGAGCAGTTGATTCCCATTAACTTTACCAAAACTGCCCACACATTTGGAAAGTTAAAGAAGTATTATGTAGCATTTTGCATTGACAAAAGCAGCCGGCTATTTTTTGCTTTTAAAAAGTTTCACCCTTGAAACAGAATCCTCTAGCATTAAGAACCAGCAGCCAACACGTTAAAAGCATGGCAGCAACCAGCTTTGTCAGACAGTTGCAAGAGCAAGAGTTAAAAACAGAGACACACACAGTTTTTAGAAACAGGAAGTACTGGCAACATGGAGGGATTCAGACTACCAGAAAAGTTAGCTTTTCAGACAAAATGCATTGCACAGTTATGGGACAAGACCTACCTTTGTAAGAATTTTTAAAAGCTTTACTACTTTACTGCTCCATAATTCCCCCAGTATAATAGTGAAGAGTACAGGGAAGAAATGGACAAAAAGTAAATGAGAAAGTGATGTTTAAAATGCTGGAAATGTTGGGAAAAATGATGAATTGTGTACAGTGAGTTCTGTGCCTTCAAATAAAATGATACTGTAGGAAAAAAAATCAGCGTTATACCATGAGACATTAAGAATGAATGGATGCCTGCATTAGAGAACTAAGAATGCAGCCATCTGCTTCAAGTTTAGAGAGACAAAAATCATTATTTAGGGCAAGAGCATTTGTAGAACAATCAATAGAAGGAAATAAATTTAACACAAGGTAAATATCTGCAAACAACACAAGCAGCTGAATTACACAGGGAAAGGATCAAAACAGTGATAAGTTCTAGTGAAGATTAAGTACGCAGAGACATGTTTGAAGAATTTAGAGGGCAGAACAAAGACAGACTAACTGAGATTGCTGGGCACCCTGATCCT
>NW_010327301.1:0-3965 GCF_000700745.2 Antrostomus carolinensis | reverse complement strand
GAGTGGAAGAAAAAAAAATGCACAGACTATGGACAACTGTGGGAAACAGAACTGCTTTATACACTAATGCTGCAGTAATCCCGGGGAGGGGGGTAAGCGAGTATTTCATGTAGTTGTACAAGCAGCGACTGAGGACAGAAAAATTTCCTATAGGAGGAGAAGATACGGAACTAACTTGTGCAAGAAAACTATCAGCTATATCTGCAACTGTGCCACCAGATCAAGCAACTAGCTAGATTCCAGCTGGGTTGTGGAGCCAGCTGCAACACGATCACTGCAATTGTGATGAGCAGCAATATTAGATGGGAGAAATGTGACAGAGTGCTGGTGAGGCATGATGCTGTCAATAAGAACATCATGAAGCAAAAGATGCTATCATTTGGCATTTATAGTAGATGACTCATAGGAGTACCACCCACTGCTGGGCAACGGGGCAGAGCAAGACACCGATTTGAATGCAATACAACACCACAACTCCTTCATCTAACACCCTGCAGACAAATAGTCACCGTGGGTCACGCAGTGTTCTGACTGAACACGTAGGTTAAGTTTCAAAGACAAGAATACTTAGAAAATAAGGGAGAGCCAAGCAAAAACAAGCAAAAATGCAGCCTTTCATGGTTTAGGAGAGTCATTGAATCCAGTAACCTTACAAAAACACACTATATCTGTAGAAACTAGTAAAGACTACACCAGCCTCCTTAGCAAAAAAGAAGGGAAAAAAAAAATCAGAGTATGCACACCAATTCAAAAATGCTGAGAGAAAAAAGGCATAGCAAGGAGGTCAAAATCCATTAGCACCAGCTGAGACAATACTAGCAAGATATATCCAGGGCATCTTTGTTTATGGTGATAAAAGTAGGTCTGGCACATCGCCACATCTACCAGCTACCAAATATAAACACCAAGGGCACCAGCCTTGCCTATTGTAAATTGGACCAGACATGAGAAGAGACTCATGTCTTAACATTGCTCTCATTGTAGAAGATGTTAAGAGGGATTTTGGGACTGTAAGAACTGGTTTCAGTTATTCCTAAACACAAGTGGAGTAGGAGGCTGAAATACAGTAAGCTGAAATAGAAAAGCAATACAACTTCCTGCTTTGGACATGGGGACTCAAAGCTAAATCCTAAGAAATCCAAAACCTCCAAGAAACACCCAGATACAAGTGGGTAGAGTGTTTGACCATCATTCCAGATTCGATACGCATCAGCGATGTGATGCTTGTACTCAGTAATACCCAGCAATGCACAGAGAGGTGGGGGTGGCGGGGAGCCTGGAAGTCATAGCTCAGACAGTGAAAACAGGCAAAGGCGACCATGAGATACCAGCTCTAAGGCACTACAAGCATGAGGAGCAGCCAGAGCAAAAACATGAAGAGGGAAGCCCAGGAACAAAGCTAGCCACCCACAGACTTGTGTTAGTAATGCCTAGCAGACACATTTAAAACAAAACAAGTATGTCAAATTGGGAAGAATCTAGCAGCTAAGACAACTAGAGCAATCCCAGCAGTTCACTCCCAAGCCATGAATGGGCACCTGGTCACTAAGTCATAAGCGAGCAACAACCCAGCCTCCCTCAGACAAACAAAAAAAACCCCAAAAAACCAGGAACCCACTTGTGAGATCACTCCAGTGACTACAGCTCATGCATACAGTTTATATGCACCTGGATTAAATGATAGCCAAAGCTGCAGTACTCCTGTAAATAGTTATCTCGCTAAAAGTAGCTTCTCTTAGCAAGATGGTGTCCACTCAGGTTAATACTCAGAATATTATACATGAAATAATCGCAGGCTCTGTAGTGGTCACTGTCCCTTCACAGTGGGAGTCTCTTTCCCGTTTCCCAGTAGTACGCTATGTATAGAAGGGGAGAACTGTATAACAAAAGGTTTTCTCTCACAGTTGCCCTTGTTGTAGCCAAATGCATTACCATCTAGACCTACTAGCAACTGGGAAATCAATGACAAATACTGCAGTCATGACTCTCCTGTATGTACTGTACTCTGTGTACTTGTTTACATACTGTACCTGTACTTATACATTTGTTTACATACTCTTATATGTAAACATATGTATTTTGTAATATAGGAAATAGGTTTTTTAACATAAAGTAACTAATTATACCTTTTCTTGCGCATTGTTAGAATATAAAGTTTCTTACATGTGTTAACTTAAGGGTCCTGCACTAAACTGGGAGGTATCACTATGCAGTGCCTGTGTTACTGGTCTATAGGGTAGGACATGCCATAAAAAGAAAACTATGCAGAGCAACTGAATATTCACCAATAAAAGCACTCACTACAATTGCATAAAGTTTTTCATAGACAAAAGTCTGACCTACAGCAGCAGTGCATAGGTCAGAAGCAAATACCTTTCACTGACTGAGCATTCAAAGCTCCAGCTGACCACAGTGAAAGTGGTGCACACCCAACACAGTTCACCTTCCATTTTCAACCATGTGCCTGGCTTCACTTTGACACCTCCCATTCAGAGTTAACCCATGTCCATGTATACTAAGTAAATAACATTACCAAAAGTACATATACGTAGCCTCCTAGAATTGCAAATACATGTTTAATGTTCAAACTTAGCAGACGAATAAAATATGCAGAATTACTTCAGCAAAAAGACCTTAAATTCCCCTTGTCTCACATGAAAAAATTTTCAATCATTTTCAGCATGTGCCAGCTGTTAGGATTGTAATTAGACTGACCTGTAGTGTTACACGCTTCAGAACAGCAGTTAGGCAAATGCCAGCACTGCAGTCGTAGGCTGACTCTGGAGAGTCCTCTTTGCAGGAAGCTGGGACTGTACCTCTCCACAGCTCCTCTGGAGAAAGGCTTCCAACACTGAGGAAGTGGGTGGTGGATTTACAAACTACAATCTCTTGATGTGAGTGGATAAAGTAACTCTACACTAGTGAAGAATATGACCTCCTCTCTATCCCGTGTATTTCTCCCTCTCTCCCTCTCCTCCAGAGCCGAACCCTGCAAGCAGACTGGAGTAACTGCAGCAGGTAATTAAGAGTTATTATTGCTGCATTAGAGCAAGCAGCTATTCAGTAAATTAGTACGTTATATTAACTGAACCTATTCATTTGAAGAACACAAGAATCAGCCTCAGAGTAGTAATTAACAAATTATTCCTAAACAGGTGTCACTCGAAGAGTAAGTCAGGCTATCACTTTTCAATAATTTACCAGTAAAATGCTGACTTCTTCCATACAGTAAACACAACTTCAGCAGATGGTACCCTCTCAAAAAGCACAAGACCTATACTTAAATAAATCAGTGTTGTTGGATGTCAAGCCTTACACTTATAGTCAGCAGAATTTGTGGAGCATCACCTTAAGATTTAGGAATGATTTACTACTACGCTGAGAGAACAAGCCCAAGATCTAAATTTTGCTGATTAAAGTCCATGCACTCCTGGGGAAAAAACAGAGCTCTTGTTTGTCTGTACAAAATAATCACTGGTACCTAGGATGCTCTGTTTCACTTTTAGAGAGCAGCATTCTATCACAAAAATAGTAGGATCCCTGTTAATGTATACAGTGTCTTTAACGCCCCGTGGCAGAAATACATTCACTCATTGCCTTTTAATCTTGATCTTGCAAACGCTCAGCTCTCTGGATAGCTCCTCTGCTCTTCCAGAAGATTTATATCCATCTGACTTTGAGTCCCTTGAGTTACTGCATGCTTGTGTATACGAAACAAACTGCCACATTAGGGGTTTTGCTTTAGACCAAACGTTGCTGCGGAAAGTACTGGCAGAACGGATGAGAAATTTACACAGGAGAAGAACGCCCCGAGTTCCTAAGGATCAACCCACCAGCTCTCCGTACAACCCACATCTCACCGGGTGCTTTTCAGAGAGCTTCTCACGGCGGGTGCCCCTCGCCTCGGGAACGGCGCTGTGTTTGCGAACGCACCGCGGGATCCCGCCGGCGCCCGGGGCGAGGCC
>NW_010327300.1:0-984 GCF_000700745.2 Antrostomus carolinensis | reverse complement strand
GACCTTGGAGATGAGAAGACCTTGGAGATGGAGGAGAAGACCTTGGAGATGAGGAGAAGGTTGGAGATGGAGAAGGTTGGAGATGATGGAGAAGACCTTGGAGATGATGGAGGAGACCTTGGACATGGAGGAGAAGGTTGGAGATGATGGAGAAGGTTGGAGATGGTGGAGAAGGTTGGAGGTGAGGAGAAGACCTTGGAGATGGTGGAGAAGACCTTGGAGATGGAGAAGGTTGGAGATGAAGATGGAGGAGACCTTGGAGATGGAGATGGAAGAGAAGACCTTGGAGATGGAGAAGGTTGGAGATAAAGATGGAGGAGAAGACCTTGGAGATGAAGGTGGAGGAGAAGGTCGGAGATGAGGAGACCTTGGAGATGGAGATGGAGGAGGAGACCTTGGAGAAGGTTGGAGATGGAGAAGGTTGGAGATGAGGAGAAGACCTTGGAGATGGAGAAGGTTGGAGATGAAGATGGAGGAGACCTTGGACATGGAGGAGAAGGTTGGAGATGAGGAGACCTTGGAGGTGAGGAGACCTTGGAGATGGAGATGGAAGAGAAGACCTTGGAGATGGAGAAGGTTGGAGATGAAGATGGAGGAGACCTTGGACATGGAGGAGAAGGTTGGAGATGAGGAGACCTTGGAGGTGAGGAGACCTTGGAGATGGAGATGGAAGAGAAGACCTTGGAGATGGAGAAGGTTGGAGATGAAGATGGAGGAGACCTTGGACATGGAGGAGAAGGTTGGAGATGAGGAGACCTTGGAGATGAGGAGAAGGTTGGGGATGGAGATGGAGGAGAAGACAATGGAGATGGAGAAGAACCTTCCATGGTCAGATGGACCTTCTAGGACATCCCACCATCTTGGAGGAGCTTCCATGGTCCATGATGGACCTTGAGAAGGTCCCACCTCACCCCATGAGTCATGGAGATGGAGAAGACCTTCCCTTGACCAACTTATGGGTCCTGGAGAGGTTCTGCTATGGGT
>NW_010327299.1:7219-8982 GCF_000700745.2 Antrostomus carolinensis | reverse complement strand
GGAGTTAACAAGTAGCTGTCTCCTCTAACAAAGGCGGCCCGGCAGTGCGGCAGAACCGGCCCTGTGCCCGTGTCAGGAAAAAGAATTGTTAAAACAACCTGGGTGTTGGAAACACTTATGTGTTTTTAATAAAAAGCATGATCTGACTATACCTGTTTGACCAGATCTCATCAGCTGAGTCAGGATGGGTCTGACCAGTAGTCAGACGAAAGACTTCCAGAGAATAAGGAGACATTTCAGAAAAATAACTTAAATAATTCAAAAGGTAGCATTGTTCCACATCGGTCAGAATGAAACCAGTAGGAATTACAAATTAAGGAGTTAGGAAATTCTGTTCAGCCCTCATTGCAGAGAAACTCGTGTCCATATGAGGCAGCTAAGAAGTTGCCATTGTACTTTTCAGAAAGAAAGATTGGAAGCTGAAATCTCCTGTTCAAATTCCAACATAAATAATTACACTCTGGATATGTTTCTGCAGCTGCATAAAAAGCATTCCTCAGTTCTTGCCCTACATTTTTGTGCTGTTTGAGAATTGACTTTTCTTCATTCCTCTGAGGAAGTAGTTCCTTTCAGCGAAGGATGAAATGATGATTCCCATGCCTTGCTCTTCAAATATTTGGAGATTCCTCAGGAGGGCACAATACAGAATGAATATCATGGTCATCTGCAACTCTCTTGGCAGACCAAGATGAAGTTACACAGTCTGAAGTATCTGTTTACCTGGTTTGCCTCTCAGAGGCCCAGGGGATGCTGGACTGTAAGGATCTTTATTTTCCAAATGCAAATTGCAAGTAGCTTTGGGTCAGGAATACAACACGTACTGTAGGATGTTTTGGCACCATATGTGTAATATAAGTTGGCAGTACTCAAGACCTGTTAGCCCCTGGGCAGGTTCCTCCTGCTTTCTCATACTTTCTTTTACTGTGTTTTGTAAATAAAAAATGTCTTGAAAGAGCAGAAGACCAACTCCGTTAATAACTCCATAAATCATCCACTTACCAGGAACAGTATCACAGATGTAACAGAGTTCATCTGGAGGGTTACTTCATTTTCAAAGACCATCTCTAGAGCACCAGAAAAAGTGACTCATTAGAAACTGAAGTTCACTGTCTGCTGACACTCTGAGATACTGTACCTTTTCAAAAATTAAAAGATAACTGATACTAAATCACTGTATTAATTTTTTTAGGTTCTATTAATTGCTTATTTTGATAGATCAGTTAGCATCAGTCACTGAAACAAAATGTTGTTTCGAGAACACATTAATATATTATTGTTATGTGCCTATCCAACCACTTTCAAAAAGTGTAAGGCTTAATCTTTCTTATTGATTGCAATCAGAATGCCCTGATGACTAAATGAAATCCCCTCAAGGGATTAATTTGGAGAAGTAGGCCCTGTTTTACATTTGTCCTCGGATTTTTTTTCACTATATGCTGTTTTTGAAAAACAGCAACAACAAACCCAAGAGTGACATTTATTGTTTGTATCACCTAAAAATAAATTGTACTGCATGTCCATTTTGCAATACTGAAAAAAAGGCTGGTAATATGAGACACTCAGCATGTTAAGTCTATTCCAAGTATTGTGCTGTGTTTTTACAAAACTACAAATCATTCTGGACAGCAGGGAAAACACCAGCCACCCATAGAACTTAGTAGGACAAACAACCCAAAACATCAAGTGATCATGACTGCAGAATAACGGCTCAGGGATGTGTATGCCAGCTTTTAAGAGAATTTTTGAGTGAGCTGTTTCCAAAG
>NW_010327299.1:0-7188 GCF_000700745.2 Antrostomus carolinensis | reverse complement strand
TGCATGTGGAATGCACAGCCTCCTGCATGTGGAAGCTGGAGGGCACTGTATGTGTGATTTACATTACCTCTGCCTAGTAATCCAGATAAACCAGGTAGTGTTTACTATTGTTCCAGTATTCACCACTCACGGGAAGAGAAATATTGGCTTGACCTGGTGTGATATTTTATCAGAGTGTTTCCACATCTTTTACATTCTTGGAGGACAGATGACACCACAATTAAATAATATTAATTATTAAATGTGGCAATCACTTTGAAACTATCCGACTGAGAACAAAGGTTACAATGATAACTAAAAGGGTCTTTTTTAAAATCATCTTTACCAGAACAGTGGATTGCAATCCCCAGAAGCCCAAGGTTTGTATCTCAACAGAGTAAGTACTACACAGTGAAGACACTATATGGTCTTCTATACACAAACTTCTCAATGGCAACTGTATGTACTCTCAGGGTCTCTCACAACTGGTCAAGATGAAATGCAATTTGCATCTGTTGGAAAGAATGAGCTTTTTTACATTCACTCTGATCTCAATACCTATTCCATAAAGTGCATTTATTTTATAAGGGAAGAAGGGAAGAAGATAATTAGGGAAATTCCAACTAGTACCTTTAGCAACTTGAGAAGCAGATAAAATTAGCTCTCAGATTGTGTCCTTATTGGCACCTGCTGAGCGTTATTGTTCTCTGCGGACCTTCTCTGGTACAACAGATTGAAAGTCAGCAAACGCTTAAATGTAAAAAAGGAAGAAAAATCTTTCTGTTGGTCTTTTTTGCACATACAGTAAAAAAGATGGGAATTACGAGTTCCTGCTTATTTTTTTATATTTTGTGCTCTTCGGAAACAGTGGCTGTGCAATGTAGGTAGTGAAATCAATAGCTGTGATTCTTAAAAAGCACAGGGAGTAGGCTTCTCAGAATTGTACGTACATGTAAATCTACCTAAATGCACATTTAATCACTTTTCCTGCCTTTCATAGCCAGGTGACTCCTGGGAGGAAAAATCAAGATGTATTCATTTCTGCAGAAATGCCAAAACTTCTGTTGTCATGTAATAGCCAGTGCTGCTTTAGGAGAAGCAGAGTAGTAAATATTTACTTGCTTGATGAAATGAATGCTGAAATTCTCAAAACAGCTACTGATGTAAACATCAACAGGTAAATTGAATTTCCATTCACAGTCTCACACAAAATACAGCATGATGGATATTAAGAGGAACAGCATAGTCGTTTAAAGTTATTTCTATGGGTAAATGTTTACTGAAGTTGACCTTTATTATTTGATCTTATATGGAATTGTAAGGAGGACAAGTGGATTTCAACAAAGCTCTTGGCAGATTTAGCATGTGAGCAATAAGCTCCTTGTAGATGTAACTACTGGGTGGAGCTAAACAACCATTGCATAGCATGAAGTACCACTTGCTGTATGCAGACAACTACTTAATTAGTAAGCTAGGTCAATTAGGTTAATATTTATAAAGAACTTCATGTGCAATAATAGCAGAAGCCAAGTGCTAATTTTATTATAGTTCTATTCTTGCAAACAATGGGAGCATGTTTAAATGTCTTCGGGCTTTAGGATGCTCAAATCCAAAGTAGACAGGCAAAATGTATGTTTGCATTACAGGTCATTAGAAAACATTTGATATTTTTGATTTGTGTTACTGCTTCTGGCTGGTGTGAATTGTCCAGGAATATACTAAATATAACTGAACTTTGGATTCCCATACGTTTGTGAGGGGACATTCTCAGCCAGAGTAAAACTGGAACAAAAAAAAAAAAAAAGGGAGCTTCTGCCAAGTAAAGTGAATGGAGCCACATAGCAGTAAACAAAATTAAGAAAGCCTAAATAATAGACTTGTTCTGTCTTTCTACCCAACTCCTTCAATGGGAGGATATGAAAGGATATTTCATACTAGTTTTGTATTTGCAGCAGCAATAGTTGCTCCTCGAACAGTATTAGTGAGAAAATAATAACTCTTTCACAGAGAAAGCTGGTTTAGAAGACAAAGGTAGCCATGGTGCTAGAAATACTGGCTAGTCCTGTGAAGTTCCCCTGCAGCTGTCTTGTTAAGTTGCTTCACTCAAAAACTAAACCTCTGCAGCTGTTACGCAAAGTTAAGCTATTTAGTTTCAAACATCAGCACTATTACTTGGACAGTCTAAAGCCACTAGGAACTTGATGTTTTAACCAATACAGTCTTTCTAAGATTTGTTCTCTTTGTATCTTGTAGAAGAAGTAGACAAATGGGTTTGTCACCAGCTGGATTTACCCAACCCAGGCTTGGCTACCTGACTAAGCCACAAGTTACCTGAAATGCTGAACAACATGGTGCTCATCTTCAGATCCCACACTGACTTTCTCACCAAGCTGAACCCACAGCTAGATGTGTCATTTGTCTGATTCAGTGTTGGTATTTGTAACACAAAAAAAGTAGCACTCACCATAATGCTATAAGTACTAATTACCGTACTTACTAGGTTTCAAACAAGTGAAATATATATAAATAGCTGCACAGATAAATAAATAGATGCATTCAGAAGAAGGAACGTGCATTCATAAGCGAATCATGTCTTTTCCCAGTTTCTAACCTCAGAAATTGAGCACCTTTTAGATCATCTGGTTGTCCAAGTCCTTGGACATATAATTAAATTCAGCTAACTGACATATTTGTTAATCTTTTTTCCATTCTCTTTACAGTTTTTTCTCTACATACTGAACTACACAAGTCTCCAATGTCAGCATGCAAGATGATCCACCATAGTAAAGTCACATACACACAAAACAGGTATTTTAACCTGGAGCCTGCATTACATTTGTGATGGCAGAGATTCTCCAGTGTAACAGGCACTAGTATTTGAGGAGATTAGGCAGAAATTATTTGACAGCTCTAGGGGGAAAAAAAAAAAAGAAAAAAAAAAGAAAAAAAAAGGAGAGATCTCTGGTGCAGACAGCAATGTAACTACAGTGACAACTTTCTCACTCCTGAACCTTTGCATTGACAGGAATCTGCTTTGCCCATTATTGAGGCAATGTTGAGGTATCATGCTATGTCTTCAACAATATCTATGCACTTTTTATGGACACATGGAGGTCAGAGCCCTGTGGTGGGCCCTTGAGGTTCTATACTCGGTGGGAGAGAAGAGCTGGATAACTCAGGCTATGCTATGCAGCCTTGCTCGGGCACTGCTCGTGCTCCAAACTCAAAGACATGCAGCCAAGTCAGCATAGCGAGCACAATCTAATATCCTCTTTACCCCAGGAGAACGGATCAGCTTTAATTTAGCACTGCGATAACTGCCCACACTGGAGCTGACTTGCAATCAGCCATCTCAGTAGGAAGGGCAGAGGGTGCTTTTGTCTGCCCTACAAAGGCAGCCTTGGAAGGGCTTTCAGAACAATGAGTGCACTGAGTCAAAGGACATTTTGAGCAGCTGGGACGAAAATACTAAGGATGAACTATTACCTTTAGTTGCACTCCTCTCTGGAAATTAGGAGTCTCATGCAGTTGCACCAGAGAAAGGCTTTGCCCAGCTTGTGGTCTCCAGCCTGGACCCCAGCCCTGATGTGCTCACAGGCTGCAGCTGTCCCCAAGAGATCAGTCCCTAGAGAGAACTGGAGTTTCCCACTTCCTGAGGGGATTCACACTCACAGCTCTCACCTCAAGACCAAGCACTCAGGCTGTTGGGCTCTTCTGGAGAAGATGGTCCCCACTCTCCTTTTTAAAACCATTTGACTTTGAATGAGAGAATTAACTTCTTCCTTAAGATACTTGGGTGGAACAAGGCAAGATCTGAATCCCAGGCTCCCCTCTAAGGGCTCCTTTAGTGTTTTTCAATCAAATGCAAAGATAACACAAAGTTTCTGAGCTGTTTTGAAGCTTGTTTGAAGCAGTTTCTTAAACTCTTCCCTAGACCACTGCTACAGGCAGCATGATTGGCCTGACCGACTTGCTACAGCTGCCTTGATGTTCTTAGCAGCGGCTGAAATCTAGGCAAGTTTACAAACAGAGTGCTTATTTATGTGAAGACATAATTGTCTGAGGGCACACATCGGAGCTGAATATCAGGGAAATTTAAGAGAAGTTTGGAGTTTAAGCTCTTTTAGCATTAAGAGTCAGCTCTTCAGGAGTGGGTCAGCAAGTTTGACTTTGTGTAGAGTTTATGCGCCCATATGCCACTCAAGGTATCCAAAACCTCCCCTGGTTCTCTCACAAAACAACCAAAGTCAAGTTAGCTGAAGCTGATTTGCCACAGACTTCAGCTTAAGCTGATTTCAGTGCAAGATTGACAAGAAGAGATTTTACCTAAACTCAGTACAGGTTAATGTTAAAACAGGAGCATAGAAAAGGAGTAACAGTGAAAGTCAACGGCTGATTGTTACACAGAAAAGCATTTTTGAAGTACAAACAAAACCCCAATATTTTCTTCATTCTAGGGTTATAATAGCATTTTTCACATTCTGGGGTAAATGTAACAGTTAAGGTAACCTTCATGAGTAAGACAGTGTTCTTGACTGATTATTACTAAACAAAAGCTTGTGCTGGTACAAGCAGACTGCAAAACAGGGTCTGCTATCATATTACAAAGTTACATCTTTCAGAGACAAAACTTTATTTAATGGGGATATCTTCTTTTAGAACAATAAAGGGACTAGGATATTTGGTTTAAGGCCAGAGCAGCCTTTCTAGTCTCTCTTTTGTCCTTAGAGATGATTTATGATAATGTGGTGCATGTGTGCAAGCACAGGCATATTCAAGCTCATTACAGTTCATGTTGTACTACACATACAAGGGCTGTGTAGTAAGTAAATCCTAAAAGCAGAAAAAGCTTTAGGGGCATGAGCTGTAGAATCCACAAGACCAAGACCAGTAGACACAGGAGAATCCATATGAGGATATTACTCAGCAGCACCCAAAATTATGAAAGGAAGTTATTATGTTTAGACTCTTTGGTGTTTCTGTCCCATATTCCGAAACATTGGCTTCTGAACCTGCACTGACCAGCCCATCCAGCTATCAGATCACAGAACCATAGACTGAGTGAGGGTGAAAGGGACTCCTAAAGGACATCTGGTCCAGCCCTCTGCTCAAGGTGGGCTATCTAGACACAGTTGCTTAGGACCCTGTCCAAGCAGCTTTTGGACAGATGAAGATTCCACAACCTCCCTAGGCCACCTGTGCCAGTGCTCGGTCACCCTCACAGTGAAAAAGTGTTGCCTGATGTCCAAGAGGAACCTTCTGTATTTCAGTTTGTGTCTGGTGCCTCTGGTCCTGTCACTGGGCACCACTGGAAAGAGCCTGGCTCTGTCTTCTTTGCCCCCTCCCTTCAGTTATTGATATACAATAATATGAGCCCCCTGAGCCTTCTCTTCTCCAGGCTGAACAGTCCCAGCAATCTCAGCCTTTCCTCATAGGAGAGATGTTCCAGACCTCTGATCATTTTTGTGTCTCTTCGTTGGACTTGCTGCAGTATGTCCATGCCCCTCTTGTACTGGGGAGCCCAGAACCCGACCCAGCACTCCAGGTGTGGCCTCCTCAGTGCTGAGGGGAGGGGAAGAGTCACCTCCCTCAGCCTGCTGGCAACACACCTGAAGCCCAGGATACTGTTGTTCTTTACCACTGCTGGCTCACGCTCAACTTGGTGTTTACCAGGACCCCCAGCCTTCTGCTGCAAAGCTGCTCTCCAGATGCTCATTTTGCCTGGAAAGAATTTCTACTGATGAAGAATTAAACTTCCTACGGAAAACTCTCACAACTGAACTGTATAATGCCACTAGCAGTGGCAATTGCAACATTACTGTAAATTTAGTTGCCAGTACTCTTACAGCTACAGCAGCTACCATGGCCTCCCAGTGCTATAGTTGAGAAAGCTCCAAAGCCATCCTGTGCTGATGCTTCAAGACCCCCCCCCCCAACTGCTGGAGGATTTGCAGTAATAGCAATGCAATGGTGGGAGGCTGAAAAAGATCCTCACTTCCTGAGGAGAATCATCCAGGGAGAAAAATACAGATGTCTTCAATTTTAGCTAGAACACTAGGGAAGTCTAATGTACAGTCAGACAACACACACCTCCCCCCCCCCCTTTTGTTTCTGATTAAAAACACCATAAAGGGAGGGGAAAGGAGATAAATTTCTGTGCATAACTGGAAACACAAAACTGTATTGGAAACATTCGAAAAATAACTTTGATCTTCAGGATATACAACACAAACATTCCAGTTGTTTCCCTGCCTCTTGCCCTCTCTGAAGCCTTCTTGTCAGGAACTGTTGTCATGCAGAAAACCTTGAACAATTAAGTTAAAGGAGAAAACCTGCTGTATTAGCTTTGTGGGCTTTGCAGAAGATTAACACTTTCAGGAACAGAGAGCATACGCAGAGGCCAGGAGCCGTGGGAAAATGAGAGGGGTCAAGGCACTGTGGTAGAGGATTGCTGCTGCTTTACTGCAGGAGCACGGTGACTCCTCACCTCTTGGTATCATCTCATTTTTGGTGATGGGTTAATGTGGTGACCACCTCAATTTTAGTGATGGGTTAACGTGATATGGTCTCAACGTTTTTTCCATGGGTTAATGTGACACCTCAGTTTTGGTGATGGGTTAATATGACATCATCTCAGTCTTGGTGAGAGCTTAATGGGGCATTGTGTCAGTTTTGATGATGGGTTAATGCAACCTGGTCTCAGTTTTGGTGATGGTTTTACGTGACACGGCCTCGGTTCTGGCGATGGGTTAATGTGGCATCATCTCAGGTTTGATGAGGGATTCATGTGACACCATCTCAGGTTGAAGGCGCTTCAGCGACAGGTTAAGGCTGCTCGAGTGATGAAAAACTTCAAAACCCATTCGGCAGTTTTGATGATGGGTTAATGCAACCTGGTCTCAGTTTTGGTGATGGTTTTACGTGACACGGCCTCGGTTCTGGCGATGGGTTAATGTGGCATCATCTCAGGTTTGATGAGGGATTCATGTGACACCATCTCAGGTTGAAGGCGCTTCAGCGACAGGTTAAGGCTGCTCGAGTGATGAAAAACTTCAAAACCCATTCGGGTGCCTCTGCAGAGAAACGCCGCTTTTTCCCCAAAATAAACTCGCGCCACCCAGCCAACGAAGTTGCAAACCCAGAGAAGTGCGGGAGCTTTATGCTTGTAGGGAGCGGGGAAAGGGGGATGCTGCGAGCCGGGGGGGACCA
>NW_010327298.1:3243-34178 GCF_000700745.2 Antrostomus carolinensis | reverse complement strand
GGTGCAGGATAAGTGCTAGAGATGAGTGTCTGAGATATCTAACAGTCTCTGCATGTGTATTTTGTACACTGTATTCCATATAGGACTCTCTACCTGCAGATATGGGGACCATTGGTGAATAGCCTAACTAAATTACAAGCACGACTGACACGCTACACATCCTGTTTGATGCAGCCCCAGTTTAGCTGGGGACAAGCGCAGGTGGCTGTGCAATCCCACAGCCTCTGCCAGGTCTTGTGTCCCACAGCCCACACCGTGTGCAGGGGCACTGCAGGGGACTCCGGCCAAATCTGCAGCTCATGTTGCCAGTTATCGCCAAGCACCCTCATTTCCTGAGATCTGCCAACTGGAGACTGCTAATTTTTAGTCTGTAGAAAAGGAATCTGAGGGGAGACCTTACTGATCTCTACAAGTACCTGAAGGGAGGCTGTAGTGAAGAGGGCGTTGGTCTCTTCTCCCAGGTAACTAGTGCTAGGACAAGTGGAAACGGTCTCAAGTTGCACCAGAAGTTTAGATTAGATATGAGGAAAAAAATTATTCACCGAAAGGGTTATTAAGCATTGGAACAGGCTGCCGAGGGAAGTGATGGAGTCACCATCCCTTGAGGTGTTCAAAAAATGTGTAGACATGGCACTTCAGAACATGGTTTAGTGGGCACAGTGGTGTTGCGTTGATGGTGGGACTTGATCTTAGAGGTCTTTTCCAACCTTTATGACTCTATGATTCTAATAAAGCACTAAGTTTTATTAATTTCCTCCACTCTTAGCTAAAAAGCAAAGGCAAAGGTAAAATCAAAACAAACAGGGCTAAGAGTATTATGATTGAGTTAGATAATTGAACTCTTTGGCAATTTCAGAGGCACGCAACTGCACAGCCTTGGTGGTGGCATGTAATCACATATTTGCACAACAGTGTGAAGCAGCAGAAAGCTGCCTAGATCGGAATTTAGTTACGGCTCTCGTTCCATCAGTGAGAAACTTGTTTGGTAATTCCTCATAACTCCAGAATTTTACATAACATCTTCCAAACTCATTTTTCTTTCCAGGAAGGCCTGTTTCTGACACCACCAGTGTGCTTTTCAGGGAGGCTTTGCCCCAAAAGTCCTTGGACAGTTGCTGCATTTACAGGAAAAAAACCTGGAATGCATTGTGCCTGCTGCTCAGTAACCACTGCACTAAATGATCTCTTTGGTTGGTGACTGCCCCAGCACAGTCAGACCCCCAAGGCTCCGTGGGGACCACAGCACATGTCTTGCCCCACAGAATCATTGGCATGAATGGGGCTTCCAAATCCAACAATTCACCAACTGACCTTACAAGCAAGCCAAAGTCCCCTGATAAAAGAAAAATGTGTTTTGCCCATTCCTTGTTCCAGCAACTCAGAAGGAGCTGAATTAAGTTCTTGCAGTTATCCCCGAGACCTGCCTGCTGGCTGCACATTTCCATGCTCAGCTTTTAGGAGCAGGACATATTTCCCCCCAGAGAGTGACAGGTGAGCAAAACCAAGATGCTCATGAGGAAGTGCACATTGCCATTGTAAACCTAAGGGCTAATGTGGGGAAAGCTATCAATAAGATTTACCACAGAAACAAAGTCTGTACAGGCAAGAGATACCAAATTCCAGTACATGACAATGAGAAACTCTCACTGTAGGGAGATCCAGTGTCCCCTCTAATGAAGCTGCATTCAAAATCTGAGCCATCTCTTGACCTTCTCTTGAAAGCAGCCGCTATTTGCATCGCTGACTGAAGAATGGGGATCTGAACAACACTGCACACCAGGGAGTCCAAACATCAGGGTTAACATCAAGATTTCTGCTAGTCTGAACCATTCTCAAGCTCCTTGAGCAGCTTGAGAATTGCCATGGCCTTGTTGATTTTTTGCTGTTGATTCTGTTCTGGGAAAACAACAGTAATAGCTGGGTGTCAGAACCACTTTTCCCCTTAAGCATTCAATCTGCCTTTGCTCTTCACATAGGGTGTACAGGGCACAAGTTGTTTTATTACTCTTACTTCCAAATTTGCTCTTCTAGGTGTGTCTCCTGCCTTTTGTAAATGGCAGTGTTATGTCTGGCAGCTGAGCAGCTATCTAGATTTTAGGATTTTTTTTTCTGATTGCTCATGCCCATGGCATCTCAGTCTGAGCACCAGGCTCAGACAGAGAGAATGAACTCCCCGCTGTTGATTCTCCCTCCACAGTGCCTCCAGTGGGTCTGAAGCTAGTGAGAAAATGGTAAATGTAGGATGAATATGTAGGGAATGGATAAAACTGGAACTGAGGAGCAGAGGCTAATATAGACGATAAAGGAGAACAGGGTCAGAAAAAGCCACACTCACTTTTCCGTCGGTGAGGGACTGGGATTTTTTAGTCTGCCTCCAGCCTCTGGAAATTAAATGGCTTTTCATCAGTGTGGGCAACATCGCCCATGAGGGGAGCCCATCCTGGCTGCCCTCTGAAGAGGCTGCTGCTCTTCTGGCTGGGACAGGAGAGACAACGTCCCAGCACGCCTTGTGACTCCCAGCCTCTTGTCATCCATCTGGGTGCTGAGAGACTTGCTCAGGGAGTCTGGCAGCTCATATGGCTTCCCATAAGATACTAGATAATTGCTGCTGGATTGTTGTGTGATAAGTAGGTTAGATAACAGGACTGTTAAGCACTGTTTCATCATCACCCCCAAACCAGTATACCAGATACTTCCTCTAAAAATGCTGTTTCGTCCCAAATCTAATAAATGTATCTACTTTAAACTCCAGCTGCTGTTACAGTGTTTAATTAATGGGAAAAATGGCCAGTGTTAGATTTGATAGCTCAGGTGTCGGTTATCATGTAGTAGCATCTGTTAATTACCTGAAAAAAAGTCAGAGGTAAACATTTTCTTTGTATTTTCAATCTGGTCAGATACAGTAATGATTTTTCCAAACCTTCAAGCCAATTTCCTTAATGTTTTCCCCATAATGCATTAAGACTCCCATTCAGCAAGAAACATAAACACATTCATAATCCCAGTGCAACAATCAGCAGCTGCTGGTATTAACTGTAAGATTAATACCTTGCTGAAAGAGGGCCTGAGAGACCCAGGAGCAGTGATGCTCAGTGGACTTGTCTTGGCAAGGGGGACCAGTGGCAGGTCCCTCCTCACAGCATGCTGTGTCGGACTGCAGGTGAAATCCCACCTGCCGAGGTCAGTGGGCTGCTTTAGGGTATGTTATGTCATCCAGAGGGTCTGTTCCCCCTCTGCAGCTCCAGCGTGTCCCTGCCATCATCTCTGTAGCACTGAGGATAACAGGAGCTAGAAATCACCATTTCAAAGCCAGTTTTCAGCTACAATCCTCATCACACTTCTGTGGCTTTTGGAAGGTCAAACCATATCCTGCCTCAGAGGAAACAAGAGGGAGAGATGGGGACATCATGTCAGCAGCAGCCAGGGGATCAGCGCCGGGATCTCCCGGCTGCTCGCCCTGGCCAGGGGCCAGCTGCTCAGGGCCAGCAGCTCCATGTCTCCCCATGCTCTGCCACCTTGCAGCATCCAGGGCAGGACCTACCAGGAGTGATGATGAGGGTGCAGCCCTCCCGTGCCACAGATGGGAGTCGTGTTAGGCAATGCAGAAAAGGCTGTGTGGCTGTGCAGGCAATACCTGGGCACAAGGAGCATTTTGGCAGAGTACTCTGCCACTATCTGTTGCTCCCAAGTTGCTGGCAAGGTGATGATGGGATTATTACAGGCTTAGATAAAACACATAGGCCACCAAGATCATCGTCTTTGATTAGACCATACACTCTGCCAAAAACATCCTCATAGCACTGCTAGCCAAAAGACTGGAAAGCCATAGTTTTGCTTGTGGAAAACTTTCATAAACATCTGGGACCTGGTCCATGTTGAGTTTTGCCAGCAGTGCAGAAAGCCTGCAGAGCAAACTGCTGCAGCTCTGTTAGCCGATGCCCTGTGGCACTTTGCTAAGGGGAAAGTACTTTTGTTGATGTGGTTCGTTTCATTTCCAGACTTGCAAGAGAGCTTTTTTGCTACAGGTCCCTAGGTTAGACTGTGCAAAAAAGCCAGCGTTCATTTTTCAAGGACAAAAACGATTTCATGAGACATTTTAATCTCAGTATAGGTCTGCTGGATCATTATCACTTATAATTAGTTCTCTACATGCTGTGACATCCCTAGCTGGCAACCTCTTTTTCATCTGTAAAAATACTGAAGAGTTGCAAGAAGCAGGAGGGCTTGCCAAGACATCCTGATCAAGGTTGCTAGTGTAGACAAGGAACATGTGTCCCACCAGGGAGGTTCACTGTGTTTAAGTCAGACCCATTCAATCTGCTTTATACCCTCTCCAGGGGAACAGCTATGGCAGTAGTACAGTGTTCTGCTTCACCGTGAGCTTTAGCTCTTTATTTTTCGCACAATATATATTCTGAACCCTAATGCATTTTTCACTGTGAGTTGGTGAAAAAATTAACTAACAGGGAAAAAGGGCCTTGAATTCAGTCCTGTAAGTAATTTTCATTTTTAGTGGCTTGCCCTGCTTTTCTTTATACACATCTAAACATCCTCTGAGTCTGGACCAGCTTGTTGTTTCCTGTGTCCTAACACCCAGCACAGCAGTTACACTGAGCATTTTGTACCAGTTGAGCGCAAGAGCAAACATATGCACTGTGCTGAACCAGCTGAATTTAAATGTTATGATAAACAAGCTGACATATGAACGCCACCACTTGCCAAATACCCCACTAGCCTGGGGGAAAGCTTGCTGGGCTGCAAAAGGGGAGAGTAGCATCTGAGAGCTGTTTAAATTCCTGCACAGTTCTTCACTCACATTATTGACTTACGGACCACATCTCACAGAGAGGAGAGCTTGAGAAGAACCACACTCTTTACTTTAGCTATGGTCTTGATGATAGTATGGCCAATTGCTTCCACAGAAGCACAGAAGCTGACAGGACCATGTGCTGACTTGCAGATATGCACAAGCACGTGACAGGGTCACTCTTAAGGCTTCACAATAGAAAATAGTTTTTTTCTGAATTTGAGGGTGAGCTCTGATTTTTATTATTTGGCAGAGAGCAATGCATGTCTTCTGAAATGCTGGACACTGTGGGGGCACTTGCCATCCACTATTTCTTCTCATCCTTTCACTGGTTTGGATGACCGGAGTATGTCCTGCCTCACACTTAACTGCCATGAATTATTTGTTCTGTTGCCTAAAATAGAAGTTAAAATAAACTAACATTAGCTACCTGACCCTGTTAGTTTAAATAGCAGCCCATCTCCTTCTAAGGTAGAACATGCTTTCCTCCTTCTTTGCAGCTCCTTGAAGGCAGTGGTCACATTCTGCCTACACAGTGGTTCTGCTGCTACCAGGATCAGCCTGGATCTGCTGAGATATCCTTACACATTTCTAATGGCATGAAACCTGCCCCCTTTTAATCAAACTTATGCAGAAAAGCACACTTTTTAATGTCAGAGTGAATCCTCCAAAGCATTTAATGTCAAGGCAGGTCAGTCAGAATAATATTAGCTCTAATCGCTACTCTAACTGTTGTTACATTCCTCACCTGCATCCCCTTTCTTGCCTGAGACAGTATCAATAATAAAAACTTTTTCTATCTCATCACATCAGTTCATTGAGTAGGATAAGGAGGTATATTCAGCAGCAGCAATATATGGATTTGGAGTGCTGAGTTTCAGCCAGGTATTGTTCATTGAATCTGTAATTCAACATTCATTAATACCACCTCTGTATCTACCAGATCATCTGGCAGTACAAGTTTAATCCAGATCAGAAACAAGCTCTCAGCTGCATTTCTATCAGGTTAGTAATTGTGTACTTTAGGGAGTCTGTGCCAGCTTGTGCCATGATCATGACCTGGCAGCTCTGGTGTTCCATTTGCCCTCTTTTTTTCTCTCGCCTTTGTGTGGCTAAGAAATGTTGTCCATGTTGCATTGAGAGGATGTTTGGGGGCAGCACCCCAAGGGACCAGCCTTCTAATTTTAAGGACAGCACAAGTGTTTCCAGTGGGGTCCTGCAAAAAGTGTTCAGGGGAAGCTCAGCACTATGGCCAGCAAGATATTTCCAAATCACATTAAGTAGCAGGATTAATCCCCACCAAGCTGTTTCCTTACACCTAGCAGAGCTGATTCACATAGATCCTGGTGTTTCCTGATTCCTCACCTGTTGATGAATAGGGCCAGCCTAAGTATTAAGGAAAGAGTTATCCACCACACACTGCCACTCTGCTTTGGTGTGGAAACTGGACATCCAGTAAAATAACTTTGGAGAAGAGTCACTGTTCACATTGCAGGGGATGAGCACAAATGGACAGTGTGGCAGGCCTTGCTAGTATGGGTGTGTGTCTCTAGGGTTGGGACACTTTAGAAGAGGCAGATGCCCTCCCTTTGCATCTCTCTGTCTTTCTCCTTTCTGTGCCAGGACCTTTGTGGATCACCATGGATGACAATCGCTAGTTTGTTCTGCTGGCCTGGCAGGTGGCACAACACCTAGATTTCCACAAGTCTTGCCTGACCAAAGCATACAAAGCCAGCAAGTGTGCTGGTGTTACAGAGAGCAGTGAGGTGAATGGAGACAGTGTACTCTTAGGGGTCTTTCATGCTCTTGCCTCCCCTTCCTTTTCAGAGAAGCACTGCCTCCAAACAAATGGGGTAAGAGATGCTCCTACAAAGCATCATTGTCCTGTTCAAGGGCCATGCTCATGTTTCAACTTGTAATGCAGTACAATTCCTCTGCCCCAAGAAGAGAAAACCACTTAGTAGCACACATGATTGTTGTTGGCTTTTTGTAGGGCCATCCGGGCGAAGACATTTCAGAAGACACCTTGGTGGCCAGCTCAACTGCACTATAATGTTCCCCGGAATGTGTTTCATGTTTCCATGCATAGCTTGGCTTTAAAGTAACTTTTATATGTATATATATAAATATACAGAAAAACTTTTTCTGTTATATATGTGTGTGTGTGTGTGTGTGTATATTCAAAAAAGAGTTTATATTGTAGCACCCTTTGGTCTGCTTACAAAACTTCATCACTGACAAATTTTGCAGCATGGTTCTGCCCTCTGGTTCTGCAAAGGCTGTGCCTGTTCAGAAAGGACAGGGGCAAAGAGAATTAAAAAATGCAGAATGTCCTCAGGGGCTCACTCCCAGCCATAATTCATGCAGTTTGCTGCAAGTAGAGATTTGAGTAACATTTCGCATCTTGGCTCCACCCCAAAGAGTAATGACTTTCAGTTTTCATTCTGTCCTGTCCTAGGTTTCAGACACTGGGAAAGCTGAGAGGATGGTTTCATTTAACTAGTTCCCAGCTCATGTAATGATTTTGGAAAACAGTCTCTTCCCAAAAAATATGGGCTTTTTCTAAGTTGGCTGACCCAGTCTTGGGAACTATCACAAATCCTAAGTGTGAGTCATTTCATATCCTTTCTTACAGCATGTATTTTCTGTCTTCATTTAACAACTTACAACGTTCATAGATAATCTGAAAAAGAGTAATCACACTGCCACTGTCTTGTGTATTTACATATGTGTATATACACATGCACATACCCCGTGTATGTGTGTGTGTTCATATATATATACACACAAAAAACTCTAACATAAGTAATAAGTGTGGCAGTATACATAAGAGCATATAAAACCCCAGCTCTTTACACTGGAAACACACACACACACAAAAGCCAAATTTGCATAGTAATTTATATCAAAGAGTGCAATTAAAAATAATATTTGCTTCCCCTGTCTTATAAGAGACTTTCGTTTGTAAAAAGGATTAAAAAAATAGCATTTCACTGCCCACATCTGAATCTTTATATATTTGTTAGCCATAAGGTAATATTGGCAGAACAAAACAAAACCAAACAAAAAGCATATCTTTTGAAGACTTAAAGGTGAACACAATTCTGCAGTCAAGCCAAATTGCCAGTGCAGGCTTCCCCTCATTCCCCAAATAAGTGAGTTGTCAGTAAAATTCCAGTTCACGCAAGGTCATAATGATTTCTGCCTCTGCAAATTACACCATGACTTTAGAAGAGGGAGAATAATCTGTGCCCTTCTCTTGACTGTGCCTACCATAGTGCGAGGGCACCGTGGGTGATGGTCTCCCAGAACACAGATCATCGCAGATTTTCCCTGGCTCATTTGAGCAGTCAAGAGTTCATACCACAGAAAGTCAAACTGAGGATTATGTGAAGACCTAAGGAAAATAACCAACTAGCCCATCTAAAATTGATCCTGCAGCCTAGATAATTGTAGTGCTGTAATAAATAGGCTGTCTTGTTTTCTCATCCAGACTTTGCAACCACTGCAAGCTTTGTTGAGCTTTCTGCTATTACAAGCTTACAATATTTGCTAAAATCCAAATAGGGGCAGGTGAGACTGCCTTGATAATTGCATATCATTGTAAAGACCCAGTATAATTTAATTTAACGTGATAAGAACATAAGTCCTGATTTTCCTGACAATCGCTTGTCCAGAGTTTAAATTTTTCTTTTCTTCTTTTAATATTATTTTAGGTAAAAAAGTTATTTCTATTAGATCCACAGTGAGTGGATAAGATCAATAAAATATATATACCATTCACAAAAGTGCCAGGCTTTACTTTTATCAAAAAATGTAGTAGTGATGTGTAATAAAAAGCATTCTCCCTTTGCGGAGGTGGAGAACAGCTAGTAATGTTCCAGAAGGCCTCTTCTTTCTGTACTCCTCCTGCATTTTAAGAAGAGATCACATCCATTCTCACTTGCTTTTCAGTTTTGATTGAAGCCAACAGACACTGGCAAGAATTTAAACCTGCATAAATCTGACTCTGCATTGCCAGGTTTGTGTACGTCCTCGGCTCCTCACTAAGTTACAGGAGCTGCCCCTGAATACTGAGTTGCTCTCCTAAGCAGTCACTGTCAGTGTAGCTGCTTTGCACTTATTGATTATGTTCTATTTAATGGATTCTCTTTATTGTGAATGTTTGGTGGTTTGTTGGGATTTTTTTTTAGCATCATCACATAACCATTCCCAAAATTATCGTGCCTTTTGGAAGCTCCTAATTCTGCAGTGCTGGGCCCATTACCTTAGCACTATTTTTCATCAGATTTTTTTCCATTTTAACTAAACTTTCAGTGGCTCTATTTGGCCCTGGAACCAAGATCCCTGAGGTCTCTCTACACCAGGCAGCACATGGAGGCACAGGTATCCATACCCAATAACCTGCCGCTATATATCAATCTCCTTCATGTGCTAACGAGGACTCGTCTCTATCTGCCCCTGCAGAGCAGAAGCCTGTTGGGGTGATGCATTGATGTTTGATTTTGAGCACATCCTGTCTGGCTGCGCTCGGGTTGTGCTTGCTGAGCTCAGAGCCCTTCTCCCTGCACCCCAAAACTCTCTAAAACCGCACCTCTGAGAGCTCTCTGCAGCCATTTTCACCCAAATCTCTCTTATTTGGAAGACTTCTTAAAGGTGTATCCATCTTTAAGCCAAAAAGCGCTGATGAAACAAGGAAATTAAGGAGATAAGACTGTGAAATGAGCAGCCTGTTGGTACAACCACTTTTGGCCCCTGCCCTTTCCCAGCCGCAGCGCAGGCAAAGCTGCCTGTTTTGTCCACACAGACAGTGAAAAGTGCTTCTGCGCCAGGGGTCAGCACAAAGCCTGTAGATCATTTAAGACCTTGGGCTGGCCTTCTGGGAGGGGTGAATTTTGCTCAGCCAAGATCTTTATTGTCTTGAAGTAATCTCCAACCTCTTGCATTCAGTGCCATTTGGAAAAATATCTCTGCTGGGAGAAAAAAACCCCTCCCTCTTTATTTGAAAGGTCTACACTGGATGGAATTTTCTTTCTCCATTAAAATTATTCAGATTATATATGTTGCATTGTAATTTTGATCTATGTCTGCTAAGGTTATACTTCTGCTCCCACCAGAGTCTGTGGCTAACACTCCCTTGCTTGTAGAGAAAGCAAGCCCTCAAGCTGGAGGGAGTTAGACCTCTGCAGAAAGAAAAGCAATTATAACAAAATTCTAACTTCATATCTATGGTAACAAAAGAGAACAGCTCAGATGAAAATGAATTAAAGGCATGTGAAAGCTTCAGGTCTGTAGGCAGTTTATGGAGAATGAATAAGTTGTATCCTTAACACTCTCTGTTTTAAATCTTAGACTGGGAAATCAAAGTTTGATCCAATAGTAAACCAGCTGGTTAGCATAAAATCTGATGCATTTAAAATCCAGCTTCATAAAAAAACATCATTCATTGATTCCGTATTGAGAGACTGCCTAGTCTGTGAAACACTTTCAAGTAGGTCATCTTTTAGGGATTAGTCTAAGTTGCTATCTGTTGACATTTCATATATGACATCATAAGCTTCTTAAAATGAATTAAATTATATTTCTTTTTTTTTTTTTTTAAGGCATATAATGGCTGAAATCCTACAAGGCAGAAAGAATTGCAAAACTGGCTAGTGATTCTGGATCCCTTGTATTTGGAGTATCCACTTCAGCAGAATGTAAAGAGCCTGTTTGTCAGGAAGTGAGCACTCATTTTTTTTCTGAAAATTGGACCTTCTCTCTCAAACTGGAACTTGAAATATGAAACACTGTAGGAATTAATAACTTACTCTAAAAAACCCTAGCCATCATCTTCCAATTAATGATGTATTGCTCAATTATTTGTCAGAAGAAGACCAGTTAGGAAGATGGATGTGAGTTTGATCCTCTAACTTCCAGTATCAATTCTGCTATACCGATCTCTTGCATGCCTTTGAGCAAGTCACCTGTGTTAGGCTTCTCAGAGGTGCTCTTTGCTGGCCTCATCCCTTGGGCATTACAATCAGCTTTGAAATGATGCTTTGAAATGATGCCTCACTGTCTGCACAACGGGGGCTCCTATGGCAGAGGAGCACCATGAGTACGGCACCATCCACATGCCAAATAGACCAGTGAGTCCTACCCATAGCACCCATAGCAGGGCTACAGGGCATTATAATACACAGGTGTTTCTTTTACAGATTATATTTCGATAACCAGACAAAAAAACAGGAATGTCTCTGAGAAGGGTTTCCTAATGGAGTGGCAGAAAAGCACAGAGGGGCTGCAGTATTTTTTGGTTGCTCCTCTCCTGTTTACCCCCACAGCAGCCATGGGCTCTGCTGTTGAGGACAGTGAGAGAGAAGCAGAACTACACTGGGCACTGAGGTTGCTCCCTGCTATTAGTAAGAGGAAAACAGGACAAATTATTCATTATCATGAATGAGAATAATAATTCATCCAAATGCATTAAATTAAAATGAGAGACATTATACGAGAATGTTTATTTTTAACGTAGTGAAGCAGCATCATTTTACTGTGTGTTCTAACTACTTAAAGCCATTGTGTTGGCCATCTTGAATACACGTAAGGAAAATATCCTTACGGAATGATTTTCTTTCAAACAGTAACTGGAGAAGAAAGCTAGTATGAATAACAGTACATTGAGTCTACTATTTATAAATGTTATTTATTTAGACATCCTTTGTATATTTGTGTATTCATTGAGACGTTAATTTCTCATGAAACTTATCTCTGTATTTTATTTACTTGTCTGGAGTGGCTTCCCCTTTCCTACCAGTGAACTAAACATATAATTGTTTAGAAACTTTACAGACTTGCCAAAATATGAACTCATGCGCATGGAAGGGGCAGAAGTTCAGATTTCAATCTGGCCATGGCGGCACGTGCTGTCCTAAACTGCTCTAGTGAAGTTCTTCATCTTAGTTGCTCTCCAGAGGCTCTTTTATTGGGAGAGAAAAAAGATCTGACTGCCAAGAAGGAGGATGATGCTGTCTGCAGAGATGTATCAAGGCTCTAATAGGGAAAACAGAGTATTATTTTTTTTTTCTTCTTTTTCCCCCTGTTCTGGGGGAAGAGAATATAATCCAAAAAACGGTAATTCTCTGCAGGGCCATATTTTCCACTCAGGGCCATGCTCCAGCCTTTCAATTCACTGTGCTGGGCCACTGACTTCCCCTTTCGTTTTCTCTCTTTGCCAGTGTAAAGGAGCCCCTAATTCCTGGGTCACAGCCTTCTCCTTTTCTTCTGTGCTCCTGTAGTATCTCTTCCACCCAGCAGCTGTAACCAGGATCAGTCTGCTTTACTGACACGTAAGTATGTTCTTGCACCTTAGACATAACTCATGAGCGATATACCATCATACAGCTCCACAGTGGAACAGGACACAAAACCCCACTTCTTTTTCCTTGGGCACACATTCAAAGGGCTAGTCACCAATAGAACAAACTATAGATTCAAGGAGAATTTTATTTTTTTTTTCCAAAAGCAAGAAATATATTTGTTACCAGCTGTATGGAGCAGAAAAAAAAGGATCTGCTTCTTTTGTTTGTAATTGCTCACAAACTGTGTGACTAGAGAGCACTGTGTAGCTCTCCTGTGCCATTCAGCACTTGGAAGGACCAGGCTTTCAGCAGCCTGGGAGCATGCAGATGTGGAGACCATATTTCCTCCTTTGTTGGGAGGAAATCACATATCCCATCCCTTCTTCATTTGTTATGGGGCATGGTCCATCTGGCAAGTCTCAGTGCAGGCAGCAGGCAAACCCTGCAGCGTGAAAGTGCTGGCTGGGAGGAGGACAGGATGGCATAAGATGCAGGGTTGCTATGGCATGTTCTATAAAATGTGTTTCTTCTTGACAGATTTGGGGAGATAGCACAACAGACATGCATATGCCACCTAGCACACTTCTGGGAGCATGGCAGGAATCCAGCAGAGATACAGATTAAAGCTAAAATGGGATAGGATGTCATCACTCATTTCAAAGATGTGTATCAGGCACTGAGGTCAGGCCCTCTGGGCAAAATTTGTGACTAAAAAAAATTTCTGCAGATGATTTTGTAATTTTTCTTGTATTAATGATGACCTGTATTTTATCTTGATCAGCAGATATTTCATCCCAGACTAATTATGTCCTCCCTTTATGCTACGAGGGACTCCTAAATCCAAACTCAGAGTCCTGGAGAATACATGCCAGCACTTTTAGGGAAGAGGTGATAATGAGGTTACAGGGAAATCTAGGCTGTGCTTTCTTGGCCAGTGTCAGTCTGACTGATTTTATACAGAAGAACTGAACATATTTTTGTGGGCAAGAGTAGTGATAAAGGTAGTTGCAATTCTCTGCAAATGTATTGGAAAGGTGGAGGAAAGTTTCTAAATTCCAGCCATTTATCAGAGCCACAGCATGCTCCAGCCTTTCACCTGCCAATACCTTCCAGAGGGAGAAAACTGTATGAGCAGCTCTGTCTTCCTCCTCAAGGTGTGGCATGAATTCAAAATGCATCTGAAATCTGATAGCAAATCTCTATGAGGATCTCAACAGCCGTTCTGGTTCTACACCTCTTTGATGTGTAGAACCACTCCATCAGCACGCTTCCTCTCCTTGTGTGTCTGTGACTTCCAGACACATGCAGGCCTATGGTTCTTCTAGGAGCATCCCAGCAAGAGGCAACACATGTGTTATCTGTCTGCTGTTAGTATTATTCCCCATCTTCCAATTCTGCATTGCTATTGATTGTGTGTTGGTTGGCTGGCTGACTCTAATAGATAGCTTGTTCACTGCCTTTAACTGATTGCAAGTTCATCATCCTTTTCCCAGTACCCTGAGCAGATTGATATTAATTGCAATTTACTTATTTCACATTACTATTTATTGATATCGTCCTTCTCATCAGCTTTTCTCTTTCCCTCTCCTGTGCCCCCTCCATCTGCCAGTGTCTCTCCTTTTCCTCCTGTTACCTCCCTGGTCTCCTACATCATGAACCATTTTTCAACATGGTCTTGATAAAAGTTGTGTCTGCCACAACCTCTTGTCTCACTACCACCAGTTTTTGCCCTCTCTGTCTCTGTTCTGGGAAGTCCTCATCCCCTGCCCCTCCTGCTCTCAGCAGCTCCCAGGAGGAGGAACAGATGGGCTGGCATCCAGCATAGCCCAGGGGATTGCAAGGACCTGAGGCCTTCCTCAGGGTCTGCTAAGGAAATGTGCAAGTCACAGTGCTCCAGATGAGGGAGATGAGAGTGAAAAAAGGCAAGAGTTAAAAGGAGGCTTTCCTCAGCACAAAAATGCATTTCATGGATCAGCACCAAGGAGGTTTGCACATCTCCTTGCCTGCCTTCCTTCTCCCAGCTGTGCTCGGTAGCCAGAGTGTGTCCCCTTCCCAGGCAGCAACGTGATGAGTGGTCACTATTCCACAGGCAGGAGGAAAGGGCACAGGTAACTGGCCCTCAGTGCTCCCTTTGGCTCCTGCTCCTCAAAGGAAGGCTACCAGGAACACTTAGAATGCTTGACCCAGATCAGAAAAAACCTCCAAGCCTTGTACTTCTGTATGTCTTAGAAGGAGCTCTATTGCTTTCCAATCTGAACCTTTAAAAATAGTCTGTGTTTTGAAATCATCACAGGGCAGATCATCCTTTACTGGAGGGTTGATAGCAAGATGCGAAAAAAAAGAGAGCAGACAAGGATCTGGAATCAAAGGCAGGGAACCATTTCGAGACGTGTCAATAAGAAGTGCTATATAGATGCCACATTAAAAGAACTGGCAGATTTCTATCTAATCTGTTCCTCCTCCTGGATGCATTCATCTTTCAGCACAGCACCTCTTCATCCATACCATCCCTGTGACTGTGATGGCACCTTTCCAGAAGACCGCATTTTGAACAGAGGTATGCAGATCCAGCCACCTTCCCTGTTCGTACGCCCTTACCTGAAACCAGCAAGGTCAGGTCTTTAGTCCCTGACCTGTGCAGCACAGCAATGGTGCAGACAGTATGTGGAGTGTCCATAGCACAAGCCCACACACATTTCAGTCCTCCTTTTGACCCATGATGAAAGTAGGCCAGGTCAAGATTCACTTATCTTGCAGAAGCATCAGGATGTCAGTTCCAGGCAAGGCAACAAATTCACAGGCCTCAAGCAAATATCTGTGGGTGACCAACGAGACATCTGAGAGCTTTCCTCTGGCTGTGGGCACTGCACATGCTAACACGCAGCTGCAAGACAATGCTTCGGTTGTATTTTTAGATTAAAAAATTGAAGCTGTTCCTCCCCACCCTAGCACATGCCAGGAAAAGCACAAATGAACAGCACTGCTTTTGGTTCCTTTGCTGGACAAATTACATCTAATGAAGAAATGGCTCAGGGAGGCTGTTAATGGGGTGCCTGAAGGGCTGCTCAGGCCAGGCAGGTCCCTCTAGTTTGAGTGGAGGGGCCGATGTGGGTGGCTGCTGGCCGTGACATTTCTTCATTAGATGTAATGAAGACCACTGCGGCTCGCTGGCACTGCTGAGCGGACCCAGTGGGCACTGGTGCATCGCTGATGAATTTGGTCATCATCCCTCTGTGAGCAGCAGGCAGAGGGTAATAAGGGAACAGAAAACTCATCTTTGAAACGGAGCTCAGAAGATACTGTGACACAAATTTCAGTTTCAGACTCTCAGTTCTGACAAATTGGACTTAATAAAAACGTGATTCATCATTCCTATTATTTAACATTAGCAGGGGATGCAAAATTCTCCAGAGAGCAAAGACATATGGCCGAGTTGAGATGTGAAACAAAGGTGCCTGAAATTACCCTTCCTTTGTCTTTGTTTTTATCTTCCTTGATCCTGAAAAAGATTGTTATCTTTTTTTCTTTTTTTTTTTTTTTAAATGAAGCTGTTAGAATTTAGGCTTTGAACACAAGGGAAGACACAACTGCCATAAACAAAAGATGAGTTGTGGATGTTTGTATTTGACAGCTGTCTTCCAACAGGTAATCAGATGAAATAAATGTTGTGCCAGCTACTCATTATAAGAGAGCTAACAATTACAGGCAGGAAGATGTGACACAGTTGGTTTTGATGGTTTCCCCTGTGGTTTTCACTTCTCCTCTTGGTGAAAGTGAAGCAACTGTGATTTCTCTCATTTCCACCCTCTTCAGAATTTGTGAAAGTATCCTGCCTGTGTTTCTTTTTATATCAGCATCTTCATGTTGCTGTCAATTCAGAAGCAAATCCAGTTGCTCAAACGGATTAAGGCTAAAATGAAACAGAGCTAGAAAACAGCACTTCTCTCAACCAGTGTTTTATGCATAAAAACACCGAGTCACAGAATCACAGAACAGTCGAGGCTGGAAGGAACGTCTGGGAACCTTCTAGTCCCCCCCTGCTGCTCAAAGCAGCTGACATAAGGGGACCAAAAAACAGGAGTGGGCTCTGCCAGTCACTCTGGTGAAATGCATGCAACAATGTAAAATACTAACACTTTCTTAGTGCATCTAATGAATAGTCCCTGGTTAGATATTTTGGAATACAGATGGTATTCAGAATTCATAAAGTGGGCCAGAAGCACTCCCCTAGTCTTCATCCCAAAAATTAGCAACAAAGATATAAAATCAAATGAATACTTGTACATTCACACCCCAAATTACAAGTTTTTCACATAGTGGCATACCAATGCAAAAGCACTGAGCAATTTTCCTTTAAGCAGAATGCAGTGCGCTGCTTTTGTGCTTGCAAGCCCTTGGCTGTGTGAAGACTTCTGGTTTCTAATAGTTTCCTTAACCACTAATTTATTATACACATAGGAGATGCACACTTTCAACCAAAGTCTAGATACAAGGAGCATGCACAGCAGTGTTTTTGAAAGTGTGTGCAAAGGCAGCTGCAAAGAGTGTTTCTCTATGGGGACACTTGGCACTTGGCAGCAGCACACTGACGTTGGGCACCACCTCCTTCAGCGTGCAGTCTGTTCGTGTCCTGTTCTGAGTCACTGACCCTCTTCCATGCCCTCTCAAGGCAACCAAGCCCCTAAGCTCTGCTTTATAGGGAAGGAAACATGCAACAACCTGGTATTAGCCAACTGAACTCTGTTGGATCTAGCTCTTCATGCCTTGTCCCGTACTACACCACACTGTAGGACCTGAGGTTACCAAATGCACGTGTGCTTGTGCTCACACACGGCTCTGCCCAAGTCAGCAGGGGGAAGCTGTCCACGTTCATTCGCTTTAGGGGACAGCCAGTCTGCAGCAAGGCTCCCCCTCCATATAGGGTCTTTCTCATTTAATCCAGCAGCTGCAGACTTACCTGCAGACTCTTTCTCCAGGTTCAGATTCATTGAGGTCTTTGGTTCATGTTCATCTCACAGTTCACTGGGAAAGTTTCTTACCCTCTGTTTCTTTCCACCTCTCTGCCAGCCATCACCATTTCCTCAACAGAGTCAGGACAATGGGCCTCAGCGTCTGGTTTATGGGTGGACTGCTTAGGGGAATGACACCTGAAACAATGATGCTCCAAACATCTTTCCCATGCCTGTCGTACCTGGCCCTGTAGTACTCATGAATCAGGTCTGAGCTTCCGTGATTTCCAATTGAGCAGCGGAAAGCAAACCCTCACTGATTTTGGTTTGCTCAAGACAACCCCTTGTGAATGGCAGCAGTAGAGGGAATGCTGCACCAGCAGCTCGGGCATTTGCATGGCAAACAGGGCAGCAGTGAGGAAGAAACTTTGTGAGTCACTCCAAGGTAAGTAGCTAAGCCAACCTCGTCCAACCATGCTGGTCCTCAGTGATTTCACTGCCATGTCAATGGACACATAAACAGGTAGCTGGGCCGCTGCCTTCCACCACTGGTGGGTTTGGCACCTCTTGTGTGTTCACAGCTCAGGTTCGGTTTCAGTCTGTTCCCGAGTGCTTTGGGCAAACTTCAGCCTAATGTAGAACACTTGAAATTTAAATATTTTAAATCAGAGCTTTTTGCTGTCCTCAATCAGCTTTACAACAACGAGTAAGTTCAACCAGCACAACTCAGTAGGTGGGAAAGTCCTAGGAAATTGGATGGGGGATGAGTAAAGCAGGTTGGGTGTTTAGATTGACTGGCTGACAGCCTCATAGGTCCTGAGTGTTCCAATAGATGAAACTCAGTATCTACTCTATTCGTTAATTCAAACAACTTAAACAAATGATAAAATTAAATGTTGTTATAATCTGACTAATTTAATTAATTTAGAATGAATTACAACTCTCGTACCAAAGTCAGATGAGTCTCAATATTATACAGGAATTTAGTCAAATTACTTCAAAAATAATCAGTCCTTATACATTTTAGAAATAATCTAAGAAGAAGGATGTCCTCTGTTTAGAAAGTACAGCTGACAAATTTTACCAAAATCTGTCAAGTTGTGATCGAAAATGTTAACCTTTATGCTGAAATAACACTACTGTCTGACAATCTCAATGTCTCAGAGAAGATTATTAAAGCTTTCTTCTTAGAATTGTGTTGCTGAATAGTTGAGTACTTAAACAGACAGCCTGCTCCAGCGCTTTTGAAAATCATATTGGCAACCTTGAAAATCTCATTTTTACCCTTCCCTGCCTCTACCCTCAGAGATGTTTATCAATTTGATAAGAAGTTTGAAAACTTTATTTACAAAGGATTGTAGATTATTGATTCTTTTCAGACTTTTAAACATACAATACACTCTAAAAACAATTTTATAAAATAATATTTGAACAGTAAAGCCTTCACTAGATTGACTGTACATATGTATGCATTTGCTATGTCTGCTTTCACACATGGGATTAAGGAACATAAAAAGACCAAGGCATTTCACAGAATAGAGGAATAGAGGAAAAAAAAAGAGTAATAAGTTTCTGAAGATAGCTGGAGTCTGAAAACATATCAGCTCCTTCAGGCTTCTGGATTTGAACAAAGTAAAACCTAAGAATGCAGCCAGTAAAACAGATGGTGATCTGCTGGACATCACATCTCTTGAACAGACTTTTGCTCCATTAAAGATGACTAGTCATATGTTGGTAGGGGGTGCTTTTTAGTCCTGTGACTTTTCTCCGTGCAAGGTAGATGGTCACAGAGATTTTAGAATATTAATGTTCTTTATGGTTTTTAGGTCTGTTCTTTTCGCTTTCCAGAGCATCTGTTCAAACTCTTTGGACAAATCTGGTATAAGGTCTATCTCAATGTTACACAAGTTACCAAAAACTTTCAGGTCAACTCCCTAACTAACATAAACTTTTAAGAATTCTACTTTAAAAGTTATTTAAATACAGTCAGTGTTTTCCTTCCCACAGTGCCTCCCTACCCTAAATATATACAAAACCCACAGACAGAAGACCATTTTTGAGGAAACTAGCATGGTCTTATCTGGCTGAAAGGTCTAGAGATAACATTGTGTCACCAATTTAGAGAAAGTTCAGCATAAAAATAGAAGTCACTACTTAAAAAGGAACCATGACAAAAACTAATCACCAAGCATTTGCCCATCAGTGATATTTTGCATGGTTAGTCTAAAAGATAAGCTTCACTATGGTGATTTTTTTTTCTCAGAAACAGCTGATAAACAGTATTTTCCTAGCACACAAATGGGCTCCAAGTCAAGCTGTTTGTCAATTGGCAATTTCATCTTGCAAGGGAAAAGCTACTTTAAAGCCATTCAAGAGTGAAATTCATGTAAAGCACGAAACTGTATAGATCAAATTTGCATTCCTTAAACTGCTCTTCCCATGCAGGAAATCTGGGCTTCACAGCTCCCTGTTCCTGATAGCAGACAATGGCTGAAATACATTGCAAATGCTGTAGAAGTTTCTTCCATTGTGTTATTTCCACTGGGAACTGCATTCAGGAGAATATTCCCATCTCCTACTACCATCGTCAGTAGAAAGGTATCATTATTTACATGAATTCATGTAGACATTTACATCACTCTGTCCTAGAAATACTGCCTTTGTGTGCCATAGCAAGCCACCTTTTGTCCAAAGTTAGAGCAAACAGAAGAAAGTAAACATTGTGTTGGTGAAGATGATTAACAATACAAAACATTACACCTGTGACTACTCCTGGAAGGGAACAGAAGCCAACTAATTCTTTGTATGTCCTGAAAAACAGAGCTAATCCATGCTGCTGGCAGGACTACCGTGCCACAGGTACTCTCAGAGGGAAATTGTTCCTGTGACTGACTCTCTATAAGGCACATTTTGTCCTTTATCCACAATAAGAAGAGAAGAGCAAACAGAAAAAAACATTCACAAACTGCCACAATTGAGAAGGACCAACTCTTCAGGCTGCAGAGCTGGATTATCAGAGAGGGACCATTGAGAGATGGAACTCAGAGATGGTTTCAAAGCCGCAATACCCGGATTTGGGTGGAAATTTTCCCCTGCAATTGCTTAGAAACCATTCTTATTTCTTTGGTCTCTGTCCTGGCACAGTTTTATTATCACCTCTATCTCTGCCCATGCCTCTTCATTTGTTTTTTTTTTTTTAGTTTTTACATGCTTTACCTTGCATCTCTTGCCTGCACAAATGCTTGTCCTTCTGTACCACACTTTTAATTCTTTATTACTTACATCTGCCTTTCTTCTTTTTCTCATCTTTTGTGGCTTCAGTCATCCTGCCCATTCTCCTGCCTACCAGAAGGCTTGGGGATGGGGTATTTGATACTCCAGGGGTCTGGTACCCCAGGAGGCTCTGTCAAGGGCTGTTACCATGGTCACAATGGAGGGAAGCCTGGGCTGATGGACAACTGCTGGGGAGCCGGTGGTCACATCTATGTGAGCTTCCACACTTGGCTAAGCTACAATTCCTGCAACAATACAGAGGGAACATGGGTATTGTATAAGGACTCACCTTTACCTATAGATGCAGTGGCACCAGGAGTGGCACTGCATCAGGAATGAGTGGACTTTGGGTTACTCAGTTGTATTCCCCTATGTTAATCCCATGACCAACACTGGAGAGTGAAATGTGTATTCATATATTTTTAGCTACATAGCCACATACATATGCATTACAGCCAAATATTAAAATTCTTATTTATCCATCATTTCACTCTGACTTTGCACTGTATTTATATCACTACAAAAGAGGCTCTAAAAAATTCACTAGATTTTCAGCAAGTCTAAATCAGTGTAGCTCCACTGAGGTGCGTTGCCTTGACATTGGTGTGAATATAATTAAGACCTGAATCACTGAAGGTGCACTGACTTATGCCAGCTAAAATTCTGAATTAAAAAAACCTTATAAAACAACTAATGTATTTATCTCCTTGTACCAAGACAAGCTTCGGTGAAAGCAAGCCATTGAGTCTATCTGTATATATGCTACTTTCCATGGGACTGACAGAAATTTTTTGTTGAGATGTTACCAACATGAAATTCTCCATAAGAATCAAACAGAACTGCTAAAATTGCCCCTCTGCTGCTAATGACTTCTTCTCAGTCATTAGCTGCTTATCCAATAACCAGTCAAGGTACTATTATGTATTGGTAAAGTAATTATTTTTATTGAACTTAGTAACAAAATAACAGACTGATTTCTTCCTGTATAAAGGACGGGTCAATTTGTATTGAGTTTGCATTGTTTTTCTTTAAAGCTCTTTAAGAAAATGCGTTCTTTTTGTAGGAAGCTATAAAGTGGATTTAAGCTGATACCCACTGCCACCATGTAGAAGGCAAACTGCCAGCACTGCTGACATACATGACTATATAATCTGAGTAACCCTTAAAACTTCCTGAGTCCTGCAATCTATTCTTGCTGGCACGTCAGCATTGTGGACTTTGGTACTAGCTCCTCTTCCAGGCATCTTTCAGCACTCATCCCTCAGGCATAGTCGGAACTTCTAGGATCTCAACTATGCTTGGTGTCTAAGTTGGAGCTTTTTTACTTTGAATGTAACACAACTTTTAGTGAGTAAGTCACAAGAGAGTGGTGGACTCTTGCCTTCGAGCAGCTGATCTGAGAAAGGTGCAAGCAGAGCCTCTGCTGCTGAGATTCAAACACTCTTGTTGACCTCCCTCTATAAAAAAAACTTTTCACCTGTGAGTAGTACACTTCAGGAACAGACTGTGAGTGGGGAGGTCCTCATGCACAGTCCTTTTTGGGGGGATCTGATGACAGACAGGCAGGTGGCATGCTGAGGCTGCTGCTGCTGCTTGTTGAGTATGGAAAATGCACTCTCTTCCTCCCTCTCCACAGACCCTAAGGCACGGGAGCCATTTGGGCCAGCACTTGCCTAGGTCCCTGGATGCATCTACAGTACTTGACAGGTATTCAGCCACGGGTGGTGTCCATGGGCTCTGCCCAGGGACAAGTCACAATAACTGTGTTTACTAACACCTCTCACAAATGACAGCCAAGAGCAGTGTTACCACCTATGGGAGGTGTAGTGGGTGATTGTGTGGGGAGGAGAAGGAGGACTCAGAAGCCTGCCTCCTCTTTCTGCTTCATTGATTCACTCGGCATCTGCTTCCTCTGTCAAATGGGAGTTTCTAAGTTCACTCCCAGTTTTGACAGCTGGATGAAAAGAGGTGAAGCACATTATGATTAATTTTCATACCCTAATTTTCGTAAGCAGCTATTAGGCTTGCTCATGAAAAGCTCTGTCAAAAATAAAGTCAGAGTGAGATCATGATCTGACTCCTTCCCCAGCTCCAGAAAGACTCAGCAGTCAGTGGATACTGAACCTTCTCATGTGGCAGGTTTATACCCCGCTCTTTGAGGTATGGCACTTTCAAAAACATAGGCAAACTCACTGGTTGGGCATGTCAGAGGAGAGAAACATTCCCACAATGGAACTTGTCTGTCTGACTTGGATATTCAGATTTTGTCAGACAGGATCTCCCTCTGCGGTAGGTGAATTTCTTTCTGTCCTGTCTAAGGAGCAGCACGGGCCTTTGTTCAGGAAAATGGTGTCATTAGGTACTTAAGCACAGGAACAAGGTGGGTGCCAAAGCCAGGGCAGACTGGAGCACAGCCATGAAAACACCAAATGACGGAGGATCCACCATAGCATGACATGAGTCTCCTGTACACATGGCTGTGTCTTCTCCCATTTCTCATTGCTCACATATGTGTATGCCATGCTTATCCTAGAAGAAAACATAGCATGATAAAAGTGACGGACTTGTTAACCTCAGCTTTTACCCAGCACTCTCTCCTCAGGAAGGGCCACTGAAGGGATGTTTGCTGTGGCTGGCATTAGTCTGGGGGAGCAGGTGTCCCTCAGCTCCCAGGGCCACAGCAGCAGTGAGCCTGAGGGACATCACCTGCCCCCAGCCCTGTGCGGGGCTCCTTTGCCCGTTCCTGCCCTGAAGCCCTGCGGAGGTCAGAGACCGGCACTGCGTGAACAGCAGGAACAGTGGCCAAAGCCCCTCACTCCGGGGCTGGCGTGGGAGGGGTCTGGCACATGATGAGACATGAGGCACGTGGTCTGGAAAGGATTTCCTATTGTTGCTCCAAAATTAAGGAACAGAAGCATTTCCAGGGGTGGATTCAGAACAGTGAGGTGAGGATCCTGCGCTGAAGTGCCCTCCACGAGAGCCTAAATTTTTATTGGCAGAGATACCACAGTGAGCATGGCTTTCCCGTGGTAAAAGCAGCCTCTGTGAGCCTCTTGTTATCAACTGGAGAAATCCTTGAAGATCCTAATTAAGGCCTGACTTCACCTAAATATCTGTAGCCAGGAAAGATATGTAAGCATATGCACAACTTAACATGACCCGAGTTATATTCTTAGTAAAGAGGGACTGAGCAAATGTATAACTGCCTTCTAGAATGAGCAAGGTAAGGCAAAGAAAGGCAAGGAAAGAAAGGAAAGGAAAGAAAAGGAAAGGAAGATGGAATGAAGGTGGAAAACAGAGCATGAAAAATGGAAAAGGTAGAGTGGGAAGGGGGTCTTTCTTCTGAAATGGACAACCTTTTATTTTATCCCGATCTTGTCCCTTCTCTGTATATCTATTACACGTTCAATGCTGCTTTTGTTTTATCACTGTGCATTAAGTGTGCCAAATCCCTTTGTAAAAAGTCTTGAACCACAAATGAGCCTCAGTTTTGGTTTTGCTACAGTCAATAGCAAACCCATTTACATCAGTGGCTAAAGATCACAGCTTTGATTGAAAAACATTAAATAGGTAGCGAGAAGGTCATTTTAACGTGCTATGTTGGGTTCTTAACTACTTAATTCAGTTTGGGTCTGGTGTAATTTTATTTTTGCAGCACTGGTGCAAAACCTGGAATAGCCTTTTAAAATCTCCTGTACAGTTAATCCAACAGGCTGCTGTACAGAAGGCTGGGCAGTTGCAGTCTCTTTAAGATGTTCCTTAACGAAAATAATTCTTTTTAAAAGGAATAATAATTTCTGAAGACTTTTTTTTTTTCCTCTGTGCAGTCTAATGGAGCTCTTTGAGCTCAAGACTTTATTTGTATATGACAGTATTAAATTATTGTTTTCTTTAAATCTATTTTTCTTCCTACCTGTGCTGAAAGGCTGAGGGCTGTAACACTGGTATATCTGCTTTCCAGGGACAAATGCAAACAACAAGGACTTTGGAAGAACTTGTAAATATTTCTGAAAGCACATTTTATATCTTCTTAAAGTGTATGTGCTGTAGCTTGTTCTGAGACAGAAACCCCAAAACTGTCCGTTGAGCAAAGTTAAGGATCGCAGGAATTTTTACCAATGACAGTCACCTCTGACCTGCAGTAATGCTCCTACTGTGTTTAGCAAGTAATAGAACAGTCTATAACCCTTAACAGAAGAAGGGTTATCAGACATATACACAGTTTTAAGAACCATTGCAAGCAATCTGTGATTCACCGAAAACAACCACCACTGCTCTCCTTGAGGATCTTTTAGCATTTTCTCTAAGCAACCCATCAGATCATTAGGACTGAGCCTTAGATCATCCCTGATGTAATTTAACACATCACTTCTTGGCCTAAAAGTATGACATGAGAGAAAAAAAAAGATGTACTGACTATATATATTTATTTCCATTTAGAGACATTTCTAAGTGTTTACAAGCTCCTTTGCACTTCCAGACATCAAAAGGCCTGCTTTTAAGGAATGAAATTAGTTGTATTACTGCACATAGAATTTTAATTGTTCCTCCTTAAAATACTTTATGTTTCTTAAAAAGATGTATGGCTAGAAAGAATGCTCCTGTGCACATGAAGGAATATTGTCTTAATATGTACTTCTTTTTATTAATCTGGTAATACTCTGTACTCTGAATTGAAACAATTGAATACAGCCCAAAGATTCAGGAAGAACTTGATAGGAGAAGTATGGCCTCATTTATGCAGAGCTAACCTTTCTGCCAGGAGGCCCCAAAGGACTCGGTGAGTGCTCCAACTCCTACAACCAGAAAGACCAACTGTTGTTCTGCTGTATGCTACTATCCCCTTTCAGAAAAGTTGAGACATGCTTGCAAGTGCAGTGAACAGCCTTAGTGCTTCCTTCCAAGCTAGAAAAACTGTGTTACGATGAGAGAGAGGGTTATCTGTTTAGCTAGTTTAAAAGAAGAAGATAAAGTGGTATCTTTATAAACCAGCAGGTAAGATATGAGTGTCTTAAAAGGGAGGAAATATCAAGTACCAAAGGGCTACTGATCGAAACAGAGAAGCGTGACAAGAGCTAGTGCCTGGAAGCTGAATTTGGACACATTGAATAAGACACACCTTTTAGCAGCGAGGATGATTAATGGCTGGAACAAACCCCGTGAGGTTCTTTATCCTCTGACTCTTGCCATCTTCAGTTCAAGTCTTTATGAAAGATAGGACTTCACCAAATGTAAGCCACTGAATCCAAAGATTGGCTGAATTAAATTCTACGGTTTGTATCAAACAAGCCAGAACAGATCTGCTGCTCATTCTGCCTCATAAACTACTGGAATACAGATGAGTCTTTCCATTGCTCCCTCTGCACCTGGACACTTGTGTCATGGCTCGTGCCTGCAGCAGGACATTTTATATTATGTCTCCTTAGCTGATGATGTTCTTTTAGCCCACTGTCAGTTACAGTGAGAAGGAGCTGTAATCTCACCAACGCTGCCTTCTCACGTGATGGTAGTTCTGATGGTTAGATTAGGGTCAATGACCACAAGGAAATCCAGCATAGGCTGGGGATTTCAAAACACCCGACTCAAGTTGAAGTGCTTGTGTCTTGGGAAGACTACCCTGCCCTAGCTTTAACATGCTACTGGCAGCACAATTTTGCTAGCAGAGAGTCCCACTCCACCAGACCCACCCCTTGACTCATCGGTGTTCTTGACAAGGTTTGCTGAGCTCCCTGCTGCCACAACGTTGTCGCTAGCAATACCCAAAGAGCTCACCGCAGCCCCATGTAAACACAGTGCAGCCAGTGCAACGTGCCCAGGGCGGCTGATCTCTGCCCTGCTCTGCGGCCAGAGCTGAGCAGCAGAGCCCCCAGCAGAGAAAACCCACAGTCTGGCAGCAGGTCCCGGCTTTGGAGCAGTGCCTCCAGACTCTGGTGATCTGTTACATTGAGCAGTTTGCACCCAACTGCCATAACCACACCAGGTGAAGTATTTTTGCGGAGCCTTTCTGTTGAATTCCTGTGCTCTGAGAGGTGCTATTGGGAGGAAAAGGACGCATTTTTCATGCCTCGTGGTCTAAATTTGTAAGTGAAGATTCAAAGGTGCCTTTGGTGGCTGGGAATTTACAGCATTTTGGAAAACAGGTCATTAATCTAGGTGCCTATTTCTGTGCATGTTTTTCTAACTTTAGTCAGAAAGAGTGAAAGCAGTGATCATCCCATTTTGAATGTAGAAGTAATGTGATTCAGGAGATCCTTCACCTAGAGAGCTGTACTCCTCCATAATCTTTTACTACAATGATCTTCTAATTCTTCATTTCTCATTTGATTGGTCTGCAGTGCTGGATCTGGATAACCTCCTTTGGGATATATGCCTTGGAAATTGTACCTTGTTTATGCCAGATCTACTCCCAAACTGTTTATCATTTGGCTTTTTTGTTTGGTAACATCTAAATGCACTTTTACAATGTGAAAACAATGTAAGGAAAAATTTTGCACCTAGAAAAACTCCATATGGGAAAGTTTTTCTGGGAGGTGTTGACCCTGAAGGTACTTACAAGGTAGAATATGCAGTCTTTAGGATTTGCTTAAATACAGTGCCTTGCTGAGTAACATTAAGTGAGGATGCTCTTACACATTTGTTAAATTACCTGTGAGGCTGTACGTTGTGCATGACAGGATCCTTAACAACAAGCTCTAGCTGCCATTGTGTCAGCCTGCCTGTACTGCCAAGAGATGGCCTGTTTTTTCCATTCCCTGTTGTTGCAGTAAATTGCACTCACGGGAGAAGAAGCCAAGGATACAAAGTGCTGATGATTATTGTACCAGGCTCTGGTAGTCACACTTGCTTTCCTGCAAGCTTTAATATTTATCACATGCTGATGCACCTTGTCCGTACTGCTTTGAGCTGTGCTAAGTGTTGAACACTTTCACAAGAAGATGGTCCCTGCCTCAAAGTAATATGCAAATCCCAGCAGATATTGAAACAGAATAAGGAGGAAAGGAATATAATGATCAAACAGAAAGGGGAAAGATGTTGAAAACACAGTAAAAACGTGAGGGTTGTGGTTAGCCTAAAAAGCAGAGGTCACAGAACACCATGTGCCTTATCCACTGGCTAGCAGTTCACAAGCTTCATGGCTGTAGTGAATTTAGAAGGATCTGAAAGGAAGTACCTTTGTGATTTTGGCTGGGTCTCTTCCCACAGTCAAGGAGTGGCATGGGATGAAAGGTGAGGATGTTTGAGGAAAAAACGCACAACCTGGTATTAAAGGTTGGTCTCGGAGAGAAGAGTCAGGGCTCAGTTATTTCAAAGTGTAATTATTGAGTATTGCTACACTGGCAGATGTGGTGTTGAGCATGGACATCCCAGATAGCTGTCTAGAAGGTAAGGCAGAAGGGAATTTCACACAGACAAGTTCAGCCAACTGAAAAGGACATGCTTTTAAATGTAGCCCAAGTATCTCTGTTTCATGTTCTACAATGTAAATATACTCCCTAACATCCCCCCTCACAGTTATTCCCTTCTTTACCCAGTTGGGCAGGACTGAGCTGTGACGTCCATAAAATGAACAACAGGTCCTTCAATGAGCTTGATGCACTTGGTTTAACACAAGTGGAGAGACTCCTTGTCTTTGTATAAATGAGATGACCAATACCACTCTATCATGCCTGATACAAAAATGGCAACATTGGTGAAAGCAATGGTGGGATTGGAAGTGAAGCCTAAGCCTCAATCAAAAGACTGGAGATTTGAAGAAGCTGAGTAATGTTCAGCATTACTCTCAAGGAGGGATTCATCTCAGTTCTCCATACCCATCTAGAAGTTAGGGTTTAACCCTGTCACAAGATAGGTGGCAGTTGCTTCCGGGAAAAGGCTGCTTCTCTCCACAACCTATAGAGGGAGGCTACACTCACATTCTTGGTCTAACTTTTACACAATTCAGGTTAGATAAAATAAATCTCACTGCAGACTTCTAGAGAGGAGTTTCCCGATGCTTTCTGTTGCTTTCCATTCGTACGTACAAACCCCACTTCTTTTCCATACTTGTTCTGGACAAAGACCTCAAGAACACAGAAGCACTACTAAGGAAAACTTGCCGAGGGAAGGATTTTTTTGCTGAGCAGGCACTTTTATTCCACATCAACGTTACACCAATGTTTTAACTTACAAGCTTCCTGAAGTATTTGTTTTTGAGGCTAAAGCTCCCTGCATACAGGACTTATGCATGTTATATGACTTTAAAGAACAGAAATTGTTGGAGAAAATAACTGAATACCCATTATATTCTTATCTCAGTGGTAAGATATTTTTAAGTGAAAATACTTTTGGATTGGTTCTAAAAAAGTGACATAAAAATAAGAAGCCAATGGCATGCTGACCCAGTTTGCTTCCAAATCAAACATTTCTAACAAAAACTGCTCAGATGTGGCCAAATTATTTCTGCTCATATGTGAAATTTATGTGTGAGCTATAGTCATCGTGTGAGTGTGAAAACAGATTAAAATGGATGCTCTTTTAATTTTCTATACAATGTATGCTTTGAATGGCATTATTTTTTTAGTCAAGTAATTACAGGGTGGAGAGAATGCGTGGCCAATGGCAGCAGCTTAATTACAAGACCAAACACCCACTACGTCTTGCTCAAAGAGCCTTGAAATTATTAGACATTGTTGTAACTAATAGCCTAGTTAAGACCACTGATTGGAGAGCCACCCTCAACTTAAAAGAAATGTGTAACTTCTATCTAAGCGTCTTTACAATTTTTTACAGTTAATTTACAGAAAGATTAAATACATTTCTGGAGACAGGGGATGTCAGTTTATTTATTATTTGTTTTAACTGATTCCATTTTAAATTATATGGGATAAGGTCAGGAGAGATCATCTCATAATCTGATGTGTACCCCAGCCATTAAATTTCTCCTCAATACCTCTATGTTGAGAACAGCGCTCCTTGGATAAACAGAATTTTCTAGAAAAGCATTCAGTATTCATCTGAGGATGAATCCAGCAGGATTTCAATATTAGACTGAAACTGATTGCAAACCTCTAACTGGGACCTGACCCTGTTCCCATGTGCTCCTGATTTCCAGGAGCTGTTCACCTGAAGACAAACATCCATCTTGCTGAGGTCAACACGAATGCTCACATGCTGCAAGACAGTCAAACTCTCACCCACCTTGCTAAACGTGGATCACAGAGCACACTTCAGTAAAGGTAGCTCAGAGGCTGTGCGTGCTCTGAACCTACAAACACAGGTAAGCCCGAGCAGCCCATCCAGGCAGAGGATCCTGCCTTGAAGCCAGCTGCGCAAGAGCTTCCAGGGTCTTTCTCCACTGCTAAATGGTCCACTGGACCATTTCAGCATCCAGATCCACTCCTCTGTGCCAACCATCTGTAAGGTAAATTGTTAACATGGTCTGGCTATGAACTGGATAGCTCACAGACAACTCCTGGGCACAGACTTGGAGTCAGCACACGCAAGCGACCACTCCAGCAGGCAACTTGCACGCAGCTACCCTGTTTTAGAGCTAAAACAACTTAAGACCATGGAGGTGGCCAGGCTAGGTCACTTGGCTGTAGGGTTAGAGAAAGGACTTTGCGCTATTTTATTAGTACAAATATAACTCAAGGGGTCTTGACCCAAGCTACGTTACCAATAAATTACTTGGAAAGATCTTCTATACATAATAATAATAATAATAATAATAATAATAATAATAATAATAATCTTCCTTAAGGGAATTTTCTTGACAGTCTTTGTAATTCATTCATATATAAACCAAAAGTAAGATACATTTATTAAGATAGCTGCCATTTATACAGTTTTGTGCTTCCCTCTCCCTAAAAATAGAACTAGGATAATTGAACTGAAAACCTAAAGATTTCCAAAAACCAATTATATAACTCACCACACTTGCCCTGTTTTCCCCTCTGCTCCCCCCCTTACTTGTGTTTCAAAGAGGTCAAGGTTATTAAATATAAGCTCCAACATCCATACAGTAAGAAATGTGGGATCTAAACATACAGCAAAGATTTTTCATGCAGCATGAATTTGCCCACGTAGCCTATATGTACCATGTTTGTTTACCAATTAGGCTACGAAATTGCTACTTTGATGTACACAGTGTGTGCAATTCATGCGGGTGAGATAATAGTGCAATGAAAAACTTCTTTTCCCTCCCTGAGTCATGTGTGTTTATAGTGTCCAAAGCTGCAATCCTTATTCTGGCTTATTTACCTCAGTGGGTGTGTCATCTATGTAAGGACTGCAGTTTGACGACCCAGGTTTGCCACGTTAATGTTGCTCTAACACGAGCTTTTGCATTGCGTTATGCAAAATTACAGCTCTGATACTTCTGCTCTAGAAACACATGCACACTTGGGAAGCCATGAGAAGGGTTACTTTAATAATTTCAGTCTTATTATCTATGAATTTATCACTTCCAATAGCGTGCTGATTTATACAGTGTAGCACTATACATCAGATGCACGCTGCCTCAGAAAATTAATGCTGCATTCTGGCAACCATATGGGCAGCTGGCGAGCGGCCAGGAGAGCAGCA